>NC_056740.1:517440529-517550529 GCF_019279795.1 Protopterus annectens | reverse complement strand
AGTTGTGGAAACAGTCCAGCACCTTGGTGGTATATTACAATGATGGAATCTCCGTGCATTTCTGTTCTGACCTGGTCTGATTTCCAGTCCACAGTTGAGTAATATAAGTCAGACAGGATCAAGGTGACAGGCAGACTCCAGATAGATTTGTAAGGGATACGATATGGGGGGTTGTCTTAGGTCAGATGTGCTTGCTTATAGCTACCAGTGGTTTGAATTGGGGTCCACTCAAAGGTTGACTGCACTTGGAGGGTCTTGCGTGTATCAGACTGTTTGACCAGCCTGGAGGTGTATGTTTGTGTGACATACATGTATGGCCCACCTCATTTTGCTTGGCTGGCCACATTTTGGGATCAGGATATTGCATAGGATGAGTGATCAGGGAAGGGTGTGTTACTCCCCATTGCTGTAGGCCAGGGTTCTGTGGGTGCAGACATGTCACCATCTTCCAAGGTTAGGACTGTCTGGAATGAGTGCATTTCCATGTTTAGAATCCTAGGCCTGCCTGTCGACTGTACAGAGTATCACAGAATGTCCACATTCATGACTCTTGTTGGTTATGCAAACGAGTGTGGTTTTTAATGAAAAGTGTTTTGCAAGTCACTCAGAGTTGAAAGCCAGATATTACTGACATTTAATATTGCAGTTTTTGACTTCATACCCATCAGACATTCTATGTTACTACAATCATTCCTTCAAGTTTATTACATTATTAGAGCAGTATTTCAAAGGTGTCCTTCTCTTTGGACCTTTTTCACCCCATTATTCATGGCTTTGGCCAGATTTTTGGCTCTCTGATGCTAGTAGGTTTTCTCCTAGCAGTTAGCAGCATGGGCTTTCTTTGCCTTTTTCAGACTGTGTTATGTTGCTGTTATGGACCCCATGAGACTCCCTAACAGGGCACTGTGGGTGAGGCATGGGCATTTGCCACAGGCCTGTAGGCCAGGTGTGACAGATGTCAGATGCAGGCCATATGTAACAAGGCAGTGCATTCTGATATGTTCCCAGGCTGCCAGCAGTGGACAACCCTGGAATGACACCAGTAAGTTGACTGTGGGTGTTACTTATAATTGATTTCTGTTTGTGTTGAGCCATCACTCTTGTTGACAGCTGGATGCTGCTTAAGGCTAGGGACACTTTACTGCATTTCTATGAGACTATGTGGGGGTGACACATCTGTACACAATATACATTTGAAGAGACTGTGCTGATATTTGCTTAACATTTTGGTCCCATTTAGCATAGTTGTGTGCCCTATCTTTCCGACTATAGGCATAACAGTATCGACCACAGGTCAGATTGTTCTGGCATAGGCATTTGTAGTTTCAGACTTCTTACCTTTCAAATCCATACTGCCACTGCCAGACCTGCTGTGATATCACTGTGTAAAAGTCTGTGGGTGGGGATTTCATGGATGTTGCCATGTGGGTGTCTTTGCCAGGAATTTCTGTATGGGTTTCTACAGCTGATCTGCTGGGTGAGGTGGGGGTTGGGTATGGGATCCCCACTTTGACATCCATGCATGTGACCTATGACCCCTCCAGTTATTTGGCTCACCACATTGACTGCAGGGATATTTGTCAACTAGGGTGGTACAACATGGTGTGACTAGGTCAGTACTGGGAATACACACTTCCTACTGTCCCACAGAGCTGTCAGTTCTCTGCTGCTATCCCAGTAAGCCACCCCATTCCCTTGCATGCTTGAATCAATACCATAGATATGCTATCAGAACATTCCACTCCATTCATTAATTTTGTTAAGGAGACTGATTTATTTTGTGCCCGGGGCTGTTGTGAGGATGGTGCTTGAGGTCTAACTATGTTGGATGCACACAGTACACTGCCTATACATGGTAGGGTATAGGTGGTGTGCTCATTGGCATCCATTTTATAGTGTGTGTGTGTGTGTGTGTGTGTGTGTGTGTGTGTGTGTGTTCGAGTCAGAGAGAGAGATCAGTGCCTTGGGTCCTACAGTGTCAGTGTATGTGCTATGCATTGCCTCTTTGCCAAGGACAGGGCATACTGGGCACACCTCCATCTGCCTACAGGGGCAGGCTCAGGATGTTCCTCCTCCGAGTCCCTCTGTGCCTGTGGAGATCTTGGCAATGGTGGGGGGTTGTGTGGCCCTTCCCCATTTTGTTTATGCTGCAGCTGGTTCCACAGGATCATATTGTGTAGCATGGCACATACTATGAACATATGTGCACATGTGGCTGGAGAGTATTGCAAGGCTCCACTGGATATGTCAAGGCAGCAGAACCATGACTTGAGCATCCCAAACTTACACTCTATAATGATCATGGTTTGTGCGTGTGCCTTATTATGGCATTGCTGTGTGGGTGTGTGTGCATTTTTGATGGGTATCATCATCCACAGCTCCAGTGCATAGCCAGCATCCACCCAGATGGCCTTATGGGATGTCCGCACTGGCAAATGCCGGTACAGCCATGACAAATGCCAGATGTGGGATCATGATAGCTTGCAGGGCTGCCAGCACACACATTCATGATAATGCCCTAGGCATCACACATGACCTAGCAGCTGATGGAGTGGAAACCTTTGCAGTTTTGGTAGACCCTACCCTGGTCAGCAGGTGGTACTTTGATGTAGATGTGCATGCAGTCTATGGCACCCAGTACCTTCAGGTATTCTTCTACATGGTGGAAGAGATGCATATTGCTGGTCCTCTCCTCACGGGTGCTGGGGAAGTAAATGTGCTCAGCGGCATGCAGTCACATGGCATCCAGGAACTGATGGAGTATCCTGGATGCAGATGTCTGTGAGACCCCCATGGTATCCCCAGTTGGTCGTTGGAAAGTACCTGTAGCTAGTATTCTTAAGGTTACACATACCTTGGTATCCACTGGGATGGGTTCCCCTCTGTTGGTTCTAGGTCTGAGGTGAGGCCGGCGCAACTTAACAAGTTGCTGAAGTATGTCCCTGTCCACTCTGTAGCACTCTACTATCTCCAGATCATGTAGCCCCTGGTAGGTTACCCTGGGTCTGAACACTCTTCTGCTCCTCCTTGGTCTGAGTTGGTTGTCAGCATTATCCTCTTCACTACCGTCAGTCTCTAGCACATGCTGATAGATCAAAGCAACAGCTTAGCTAAAATAAACACTTTTAAGCAGAACTGGCCCTCCCTGGACGTGAACACGCTCTGCATTTCATGGAATAGGAAAATGCAGCCTCAGACACACCCCCTTCCTTAGCTATGCTTAGCTAAGGGCAAACACGGGCCACTGAGCTCCAATTTGCTTACAGCAAGCATAGCATATCCCATTTTACTGTTAGCTGCTCCTCCTGTCTACAATATGGTGTTAGAACACCTACATGGTTAGGTGCAGTCTGACACTTAGAAGAAATGTTTTATTCAGTATAAATCCCCTCATTTGCATACCCCAGTGCCTTACTCCATAGTTACCATACTTAGACTGGGCCTTTCCCCCTTAGCAACCACTATTCCCTGGTATTGTTTTCATTCTGCATGCCATTGACTATAATGGCAAAATGCAGATTTCTCTCAGAATTGATCCCCCCCTTTTTTATTTTCGCCATGATCCTGTTTGCTCCCCGCTGGCCTATGCTTAAACGGCTGAGATCGGCCAAAAAAAAAAGTTTTATTTAAAAAAAATTAAACTAATTTTCATGCCAATGGCCGTATATTTGACCATTGGCATGCCTAATAAATGGAATACATGCTTTATTTGAGGCTGTCATGCCTCCGTTTTCTTGCAGAAATGTATTCAGCTAGTAACTGAATACACTTCTGCAGGTTATACTATTCATGCATGAACACCTGCCTGCTTGCTGAATCACTAATTCACCTCATTTGCATGTTTTTCACCAGCAAATGAAATAATTAGCATAAGGCAGTGGTGTTCATGCAGGAATAGTGTAGGAGCGCTCATGCACATCCCGGGAGCTCTATACTGAATTGCTCGGTGGACATATTGCATGCAGCAGCTCCTGCACTATTCCTGCACGTCGTGCAGGTCTTAATGAATTCCGGGGCCTATCTCATTTGCCTCCACTGCAGGATTTTTATGATATCACATGGAAAACTCTAGCTTATCTGTTTTTCTCTTTTTATTTTTTATTTATATTATATCTATATCATGTATCTATCTATAATATATATATATATATATAGATAGATAGATAGATAAATATACATACACCAAGAAACACCATTTTTACTTTACAATTAAACCACCACCAAAAATGATTATGGTTAAAAATGCAGTCACTTAAAATATAGACACCAAAATACTGACAATTCACAATACAGACACATCAAAATACTGGCACTCAAAATACCAACAAAAAACACTCAAACCAATAGGAGGTTAATAGCAAAAAAAAAGCAGTCTATTTTTCTGATCATTTTATACCAAAAATAAAATAGAATGAAATAAACAAAAAGTCCTAAATCATAGCTATACCATAAGTAATGGTTTGTCTGAATAGTGGTAGTGTTACAAAGAGTTTTTCTAAAGTAAGGTGGATGGTATGTTTTGAGTTTGCGTTAGTATGCATTAGTAAGGTGAGTGAAGGTTTACCTTCTAACACCTAGGGTTGCCATCTTTTACTATGGCCAAAACTGGACAGTGGCCACACCCCGGTCCACCCCCTAATCCCACCTATCCCCTCCTCTTTCCCCACCCCCTCTGCTGACATCTGCATCCATTTTTTAATGTAATTTGTCACACTACAGGAGGCAAAACTTCCTTGGTCACATCACATTAGCAATTCTTTTCTTTTGAAAAAGCAGTTCTGAGTCTGAATTTTAACAAACAATGGTATTATGCTTGTTTTGTTAAATAGAATACCAGAGTTTGTACAGTGTTTTCTGGACTACTGGACAATAGTTCTGATTTCCCGATAGTCTAGAAAAATTTCACATAGGCAGCAAGGCTAGCACCACCTTATTAATGCTTGCTAACCCTCACTCTACCCTGCACCGATCCATAATCCAGTCCTTGCACCTTACCTTATCAGGACCCTTTCCTTAACACTAACACAACACAAGACAGGTTCAAACACAGAAACATGCACCATAAAACATGCACAACAAAAAAGCCTTCCTCTAAACTAATCCTTACCCTAATCTTAACCTACCAAGACTTGAACAAACACACTTCCACCGCTTATACTAACCCACTTACCTCTGTCTACATTCTAAACCATCAACGTTTTGAATTGTCTACATTATTGTCAGCATTTTGATATTGCAATTCATGCTGTCAACATTCTGAACTGTCAGAATTTTTAACTTCACATGTATATGTATATATATGGTTTACATTCCTTTAGTTGAACATTTTTTGCTGACCAAGAAAAAAAGCCAGGCAGTATGTGTGGTTCAAAATCAGCTGATCACACATAAAGGTTTTTTAAAAGAGTACAGGATTGCAGTACAGTGGGGGTCATTGAATTAGCCCTTTCCCCAATGTACAGTAATCTTGAAGTTAATATATATTTATATATATATATATATATATATATATATATATATATGCATATATAAATATAATTATCTGGGGATTGTGGTGTGGTAATTAATCAGCCAACAGATGCGCATCTAATATTCAGTTCATCTCACCTTCAAAGGACAGCTACTTATCATTTTATGTCTCATTTGAATTTCATGCAGCTCACTAAGAAGGCCATCATGCCAATGAAATGCGTTAAGATGGGAAAATCAGCTGAACTGCCCTGACAGTGTTAATGTTTCAATAACTGACAAAATCATGTTTATTTGACTTTTGATTAAATTCCCTTCTTAGTCATTCTCCAAGAAATGCTTGCTACAACCAAAAAAAAAATATATATATATATATATATATATATATATATATATATATATATATATATATATATATATATATATATACATACATATATATATATATATATATATATATATATATATATATATATATATATATATAATCTGTGTGTGTGTATGTATATGTGTATATATATATATATATATATACATATGTGTGTGTGTGTGTGGGTGTGTATGCATATATATATATGTATATATATATATTTATATATATATATATATAAATATATATAATATATATATACATATATAGATACATATAGGTAGATGTAGATATTTATATATATATATATATATATATATATATATATATATATATATATATATATTTACCTATATTTCAGTATGATGTAGATATTTCTGTTTTTTAAATATTTCATTTATTTTATATTTTATTTTTCCAAATTTAAGAACAAAATGAGAGCTGACATTAGCTCCTTTGTTGCGATATTCTGAGAAATTGAATATCACAGGTCAGTGGTTCTGTAACACAAAATGCATGTTTTTGATTAAACATCCAGTATTAGTAAAGTACAGGCACAGATGTATAATTAGCTCATGTCTTCAAACATTCATTATGCATTTAATGACAGGAGTGTGTGAGGGATGCACTTTAACCACAAATAAAATAAAATAAAATGTAAGTAATTAAATAAGCAAATACATAACTAGATAGAGATAGACAAATACATAGTATCCTTGCCTACAAATCCTTGTTCAGTAGCACTAGAAAATATATGTTGTGTCATACTCCTGTTAATCTGAAGGCAGCTGCAAAACAGCTGCCTAGATGAATAATCTGAGGAGATGACAAGCTATAAACCACAAAACATATTTTATGTCATGAGAATTTATAGGCTATTTCCCCAAAGGAGTAATCAGAACAAGTTGCATACACTAATATTTCTGAGATTTAACATTTAAATTTCATTTGCCAGCATTTACTAAAGCTAATAGTGTTGGTTTTCTCCTAAATCTAAAAACATACCCTGAAATACATTTCTTTCTTTTTCTTTGTTTTATTAAGACTGCAAAATAGGCATATTAGTAAAGTTCATTTTGTAATCTAACAGTATAGTTTTTCTGTTGTGACTGTAATTTGACAGACTGCATAATCGATAGCAGATGTTACTTTTGCTTCTATATAGCTGCAAAGACAAATAATTTATTGGCTAAGTATAAATAAGTTACATACGTCCTTATTCATTCATCTTTTTCAATTAGTGTTGCTCTTCTGTGTCTATTTTCACAGTTCTATGTTGTGTAGGCTAGTGTTATAATCAGATTCTGCCTATGTGTATGCATTTTTTTTATATTTTGAGAACCAGGCTATTCAGCTAGGTAGAATACAGTTTCTCTGGAAGCTCATGGAGTAAATCTTCTACAGATGTAGAGGTAATATAGTATATATTATATATATATATATATATATATATATATATACAATTGCACATATGTATACAGTAATATGATCACAACTGAATATTATAACAGTAGCAAATGAAGTATACATTCATTTATCAGAAGCAGGATAATTTTATTGCATATTGTTTACAGGTACTGAATAAAACCTGAATTTTTCCACTGCTTAATATTTTAAACATACAGATGATCCCCAGCATGCTCTTACATGTGTCCACTAGGATGCCTAGACATAAATACACTGACATTTGTAACATTCAGTTTGTAAAGGCAAAGAAGCATCAGTTTTGCATGACATTCATGACTTTTACTGATTAGGTATTGTGTTTTTTTTTTGTTGTTGTTGTTGTTCATTAGATTAGAATGAGTGGAAATACAAGGAAATGACTGCAGTGTGAGGAACAGGGATTTGGGTGACTGAAGCAGAGTGTATGAGATGAATAGGTAACAAGCTGTGGCCCCAGTTATAAAAGACTTGATTTCAATGTATGTGACTTACACTGTAAGCAGGATGAGAGCAGGTGCTTGGGAATCTGGTCCGTGCAGTAAGTCTGTTTACAGGCAGGCCTTACACTGAGGCAAGTCACTTACATTGAGACCAAAGTCTTTTGGAATCAGGGCAGACTTACACTGAGAGCAACTCTGCTGGAATCTGGCCCCATGAAATGAGGTGAGTGCAGAAGACGGAAAGTGGTCAGCAACGTTAGGTAGGAGTTAAATAAGGATGACTGAAAAGTAGGACTAAAAAGGTTTTGATTAAATTTAGTAATGAAGATTATCTTGGATGTCAGTTCCGAGTTTCATCCATGCATTTTCTGATAAATATATGTATATATATATATATATATATATATATATATATATATATATATATATAAAATAAAATGAATTTTTATCTGAGAAATTATGTAAAACTATACTTGCTTAAATATATAACTTCATTAAACATGATGCTGGGAGAATGGATGAAGGATTTATTAATTGATTTATTGAGTTTAGTAGGCTAATTATATTCTATTTTGTTTACCTCTAAATGTTGAGATGATAACATCGAAATGCCACAATCTTGAAGCTTCATATTATCGCAAGTTAGTTTTTTAAATAGTAGTAGAACGATCAGTTGAACATTTTAAAAGGTTAGTATTTCTTTAAGAAGTTGTACGTTGTCATGTAAAAACAAAAAAAGCATGGTGGACATATAGTTATGCAGTGCAGGCACAATCATATAATTGTGGAATAGTTGTTTGTGTTTAGAAGGTAGACTTGTTTTCTTTCTTGATAATTTCCCTTTTTTAAGGTAGTGTAATACTGGAGTTGGTTTATTTAATTTATGGGAGGTGTGGAGGTGATGAATGAAAAAGACTGTGTGGGAGGTTGGTATAATGGTTAAGGTGTTTGTCTTACAGAGACAAGGTACAGGGTCTGATTCTCACAGGGTGTAATTGGCTGGCTCATAAGGGCAATTAGCCTAGTATGAACCTACGAAATGATTTTTTGTAGCAGGTGACGGTTGTTGCAGTTATGTCTTATTTAGAGATGTTTTACTTTTGTATAGATTGTTTTGTGAGGTGTTTCTTTGATTATATGTTTGCGCTGTTTTTTGAGTAGGATTTGAAATTTCAAAATTTTGCATGTCATGCCTTTAAACTTTTCTCATTGCAAACTGTCAGTTTATTCATCTCAGTATTTAGTGGTTTGTGATTTTGGTTGTTCGGTATTGTAAAGCAGAGCCACATATATATATATATATATTTGTATTAAAATGACCCTTATGGAAAATATAACATAATCCATCAGTCTAATCAAAATGTACATTACTGACAACTGTATGAACATGGCCCAAAATATTAAAAAGGAGCATAGAATTCCAAAAACGCAGGTTTTTTGTTTGGAGGGGTGTGGGCAAGGCACCCACACCCCCTGCTACATATATATGAGATCATGCAAAAGTGGAGTAAAAGTATGTATCTCAACTTCACTCTTGCAGTTATCTGTTGACCGTTCTCAAATCAATCACAATGCGTAAAACACTTTCTGTGTGAATGTGTGTGTGTGTGTGTGTGTGTGTGTGTGTGTGTGTGTGTGTGTGTGTGTGTGTGTGTATATATATATATATATATATATATATATATATATATCACAATGCCGAAATTCCAGAATGCCAATAGCCATATGGCCGACAACCATATGGCCGACATTCAGAATACAGACAATGTGAAACCAGCATCTCACTATAGTGCGGAATGGAAAGATTTCCATTCCTGCACTGTAGTGCTATCTTGGAGATGGTATATTTAATTTACGGGGGGGGGGGTGGGGGGTGGAGCCCCCCACTGTGGGTGCAGGGGGGCCCTGCTAGCAGTTTAAAGGAAATTTTATTTTCCTTTCTATGGATGTACTCGAAATGTGGAGATTCTGAATGTCAATCATATGGCTGTCGGCATTCTGGCATGTCAGCATTTCAAAGTAGATCCATATATATATATCCATATATATATATATATATATATATATATATATATATATATATATATATATATATATGTATACATACTTGTATGTCTATCTACATACAAATACATACTTGTATGTCTATCTACATACAAATACATACTTGTATGTCTGTCTACATACAAATACATACTTGTATGTCTATCTACATACAAATACATACTTGTATGTCTATCTACATACAAATACATACTTGTATGTCTATCTACATACAAATACATACTTGTATGTATATCTACATACAAATACATACTTGTATGTCTATCTACATACAAATACATACTTGTATGTCTATCTACATACAAATACATACTTGTATGTCTGTCTACATACAAATACATACTTGTATGTCTGTCTACATACAAATACAAACTTGCATGTCTGTCTACATACAAATACATACTTGCATGTCTGTCTACATACAAATACATACTTGCATGTCTGTCTACATACAAATACATACTTGTATGTCTATCTACATACAAATACATACTTGCATGTCTGTCTACATACAAATACATACTTGTATGTCTGTCTACATACAAATACATACTTGCATGTCTATCTACATACAAATACATACTTGCATGTCTATCTACATACAAATACATACTTGTATGTCTATCTACATACAAATACATACTTGCATGTCTATCTACATACAAATACATACTTGTATTTCTATCTACATACAAATACATACTTGTATGTCTATCTACATGCAAATACATACTTGTATGTCTATCTACATACAAATACATACTTGTATGTCTATCTACATCTCTCTATCTGTAGTTAGAGAAATATAGAAATATCTACCCACAGCTCCTTTTTCCCATTTTTGCACATGGGGTAGGGGTGTCACTTTAACACTGACAATCATCTAGAGCCAAAGTGTACACCACCAGGTTGCTAGCCCTGCCATGACTGTTCTTTCATATGATACATACACACCTATGGCCAATTTAGAGTATTCAATCCACCTACTGCATGTTATTGGAATGTGGGATGAAACCAGAGCACCCAGGGAGGACATAGAAACTCCATCCTGAAGGAACCCTAGCTGGGAATTGAACTGGAGAACTTCTTATTGTAAGGTAGCAATGCAACCTGCTATGCCACTGTGTCATAGACGCACACGTGTATATGTATATGTGTATATATATATATATATATATATATATATATATATATATATATATATATATATATATATATATATATATATATATATATATATATATATATATATATATATATATATATATATATACATATTTATATACTGGTCTAGTCTATTTCAGATGATCGACTTTTCGGAAACTTGAAAAAAAGGGACCATAAGACTGAGTTTCCAAAAAACTCGAACATCAAAAAACACAAAAATCTATCTTTTTATATTTTTGCAGAGTGCCAAATCCCCCTGCACCCCCTGTGTGTGTGGCTACATCCCTTACACCCTGTGCAAAGTACAATGAGGAAAAGGGTAAATTTCCTGATCCTCACTGTAACGCTATCTCAGTTCAAAAGCTTCAGGTTTTCAAAAACTTGATCATATAGTCTCGACCACATGGAGTTTGAGTTTCTGAAAACATGATCAACTGATGGAGACACACACACACACACACACACACACACACACACACACACACACACACCCTCACACACACATAAATATATATATATATATATATATATATATATATACACACACACACACACACACACACACACACACACACACACACACACACACACACACACACACACACACACACACATATATATATATATGTATATGTATGCATATACCATCATTATCAACTAGCCTAATCTATTCAGCCACCATACATTTCCCACAGCTCCTATATGCACCGTAGGCCACAGGTTTATTTAATCTTTACTTAGAGTATTAATAGTTTCTCCAGCCCCATCACTCATATCCTCCATGGATGTCTTTTGTAATTATTAAGGTACAAAACTCCAAAAACAATCTCTGTATGTATTCTTCCACTCAATTACATTTTGCTTTGTAGTGACACAATGGTAGATGTACCACAAAACCATAGAGATTATTTCTGTTTCCAGTGTATTGAAAAATCTGCATACAATTAAATTTCTATAGCAAACAAAATAAGACCTCCTCTGAGCACCTTGCATTATCACACACATATATATTCCTATATATTTGCATTTAGAATGGTTGCCAAGTAGACAAGCAATTATATCAAGTATTAAAATGTCTTGGTATTTAAATTCAAGCGAAAGCATACAAGAGCTTTAATTTTTTAAGTTGTTCTGCTTTTTGTTTTATCTTTTTTTAGCTTCAGTGATTTTGCGATCAGTTATTAGGTATCATATTATTGTACCTGTTGATAAACCATTTCCTTTATTTCTCTTAGTTCAAGAAAATTCTCTCACAAACTGCACACAGCACTATATGAAGATAATTGTCACATGAACACATACAAAATGTGTCGATCGGTGTTTTTGTTTTATGTGCACAGTATCAGTAGTGCTTCTAACCAATACTTTATAGACACCATATCCACACTAGCTCGACAGCACTGTTTATTCAAACACTATGTTCCTACACAATGGAAACAATCATATAGCATTCTTTTCAATCAGGATGCACATCTATAATGCTGTCAAATTACAGGTCCATAATCATATTACCATCACTCTCCAAAATCCTGGAAAAAAAAACATTCATAAGAAACTTCTACAATACTTAACAGAAACAGACAATGTACGCAAGCTGTAGAACATACTAGCATGTAATCACAGACAGAAATGTTGACTACATCATCTAAATAGGTTCGGAAGTTAATACTAGGCCTGGAACACTTGCAGGCCATTTTAAGCCTAGCCATTTTCTCTTTTTGTTCTCAAATTAACCTATTCCATTTGGTTTTAGAATGGCCTTACATATCCCATGGTCAATAATTATATATCACCCCAGTGAGAATATATGGGATCATACCATAGATAATTTGAGGGGACGCATGAATGAGATAAAGCATCTGTCTAACAGTAGTACAGGGGAAGTCCTGGGGTACATTTTCTTTTTCTCATCCATAGATCTAAGTTATGCTTGAAAATGGAGAGGGATGAACTTTGTTTAATGTGGATGTGGAGTCTGTTCCAGAGCAGCTGTATCCACTACAGGATATACCTGTCCTTCCAAACCATTCTGTTGATGTTGCAGAAGAGGTTTAGATCCTTACATTGGGTATTTCTGATGCCATTTGACTTGTTGATGTACACTACAATCATTAACAATGTGTCAGGGATGCCTTGTATGCCAGACACAGGTCACCTCTTACCAGACTGCAGGATACCGAGTACAGTGACAGGGCTTTGAGTCAGTCCAAGTAGGACATGTTGTGTAGGCCTTGTATCCTTTTAGTAAGGTATCTCTGTGGGTGTTCCAGTTTTTGCATGTGTCTGGACAGACAAATGCCAAAGGGGCATTATGGTCAATGATTGGCCCAATGAGGAATGAGTAAAGGGAGAATGACATGGATCTAGACACAATCCCTTTGTTTATAAGCTTTGCAATATAGAAGGACTTTCTTACAACAATAGACACATGCTAGTCAAAAGTTACATTACTGTCCATATATGTTCCCAAATCCAGAACAACTGAATCAACTCTTAAGGCATATTGTCAGTGTGGTAGATCTATAGAGTAGATGAATTCCCAAAGAATACAATAATGTATTGTGTTGGTATTTAGTTTCAGACCATAATTTTGGCATAAGTTATTTATTTGAGACAAACCTTTTTGCAGGATGCGTAAGTCATTTGAAGATTCAATGACTGCACCTAGCTTGCAGTTATCTGAAACTTAGTCAGCCAAAGCCCTTTAGTATTGGCTTTTACTTCAGAAAAGTTGATCCTAAACAATACAGGCCCACAGCACAGAACCCTTGGGGACTCCACTGATGGCTGATCTCTTTGTGGAGGGAACTTTACTTATTTTGATTATCTGCATCCTATCTGTGTGCCAGTTGGTAATCCAGTGGATGAAATAAATCAAACTAGAAACTAGACATGCTTTATAACCCAAATAAAATCTCGTACACCATGTTGTCCCAACCACAGCAAGCACTTGTCATCCCTCCTACATGAATATGCGATCTCGGCGCTATGCTGAGCAAGATAGTAATAGCAAAGCTGCAGCACCGGTACAACAACATTCCAAGGTTCGATTTAAATGTACCGTATAGATCCCAACACTGTCAATTCATACAGAAAAAGGGTGGTTAGGTCTTTAGAATACATTATCGCTACTTCAACTAAAACATGTCTACTGCATCCTCAACAAACCACAAATATGCCCAGCTCTGCCTAACATCATACAAAGACACACCTTAGCAAGGCCCCTTAAATTACTTAATCAAAACCAGTTGTTAACATTTAAATCTCACAACAGGCATGGAGACTCACTGCACTATACCAATGTAGCCACCAGGTGGAATGACATGCCTACAAATGTCAAAAACAAATCCAGTATAATAAAATTCATAAATAAGATAAAGGCAACCTTAGCATCAACTCAACATTGTGCAAGCATTACATAACAGAAATCCTATATTACAAGTGTGGTCCATAACTATCTCAAACTTTAATTTAAAATGTTCCACTTTTCAGATTCTCCTACACTTTGGTATGCAGCTATTTTTGTCCCACTAATTCACATTTATTCCACTTGTAGAACTGGGAATAGTTTGCCGCCTTAATGTATCCTAAATATGTCTCATATAGATAAATATATATGTAATTTTACTGCTGTTGCACTCCGCTGACAGCTACTAATTATTACAATTCTAGCACCTCATCTCAATACCCATCTCATGGCCCGATACCCACTACCCATGGCCCATCTCAATACCGGAAGATTGCCAAATTCCAGTAATAGCCACACAGGTAAAAAACGCACTCTCCAAAGCTAAGAATACAGCATCCTTGGGACCAGATGACATCCCAGGCTGTGTACTACATGAACTACAAACTGAACTGGCACCTCACCTAAGTGTCATGTTTAATCATACCCTCACCTCAGGCTTCATGCCCACTGAGTGGCGCACAGCTACAGTTATCCCACACCACAAGGGGGGATCCACCTTGGATCCCGGGAACTACTGCCCCATCAGTCTGATGAGCCTGATCTGCAAGGCCATGGAATGTATTATCATGGAACTTATAAACAAAAACATTGGCAACCTTAAAACACTGGACCCCACTCTGTTTGGGTTTGTGAAGGGCCAATCTTGTCTCCTGAACCTGATTGACTTCTTTAAATCAGTCTCCAGAACCATGGACGAGGGTAAGGTAGTCCACACAGCCTATCTGGACCTCACCAAAGCCTTTAACATCATCCCCCACTCTGGAATCATAGATAAACTTATTAAGCTGGGCATTAATCCCTATGTCACTTGATGGGTTGCCATCTGGCTTACTGACAGAAGCCACACTGTAAAAGTAGCTGACTCCAAATCCAGCTCCAGACAAGTGACAAGTGGAGTACCTCGGGGTTCAGTCCTGGGACCTCTCTGAAGTACAGGCCAACACTAAGGGACTCTGGCTAACAAAGTTCGCAGATGACTGCAAACTGGGAGCCATTATTGAATCCCCAAATGATGTGGATACTCTAAAAAAGGGCCTTACAGAAACAGATGCTTGGTGCCAGAGCCATGGGCTCAAGCTCAATGCCAAGAAATGTATAGTTATCCCTTTTGGGAAAAAACATTTACCCATGAATTACCACATAGGTGGCAGTACACTAAACACCAAAAGTGTGATACGAGACTTAGGGACACAAGTGGACAGTGGTCACCTTCAATAACTACATCGCCACAACAGTTAGGAAATCCTTCTATGTGGCACACCTCATCACTAAGGGCTTTTCATCCAGAAAAAAGGAGGTCATTGTTCCACTGTACTCATCCCTCATTAGACCCATTATAGAATACAATGTCCCATTTGGTATGTACCTCTCAAGACATCTGATACAACTGGAAAGGCTGCAGAAATACCTCACTAAAAGAATCACAGGCCTAAAGCAGATGCCCTATGCTGACCATCTTAAAAAACTCCAACTATACTCTGTCACATATTGTCTACTCTGGGGTGATCTCTGCTTAACATACAAGGCCATGTCAAACCCATAGCTGTTGGACATGCTACACTTAAAGAAATCCCAATCCCTCAGAGCCATATGCTCCATGGATCTAAACCTTGTCATCACAATAAACAAAACATGCTGGAGGGATAGGTTCCTGACCCAGAGACTCCCCAAACTCTGGAATAGACTGCCCATACATGTCAAGCAGTGCGCCTCTTTGGCCTTCTTCAAAAGGAACCTTGATGACTGGATGGGAGAAAGGAAATTCACCCCAGGGATCACGTCAGTCTCCCTGCTAGACAGTGGTCCAGGGAAGTAAATAGTGTGGGAATAAATAGCCAGGGAATTGTTATAGTTAGGCTTGTATAGGCCCTAGGGCCAATAGCCTAGTACCAACCTATGAACCTATGAACTTATGAACCTATGAACCTATGAAAGCACCTTCTTGGAAAACAAATCACATCAAACATCTCATTTATATACACACTATGAATCAATAAACACATAATTAATTCATTAAATAATTTATCCCTTAAAGCAAACTTTTCCAATTTAGTTCCCCATTAAGTCCCATAGTGTAACATGAAATATTATTTCCTTATGCAAAGAAAACATTTCCTTATATACAGGACAGTTTTGATTTTTTTAACAAAAATTGCTAGCATTAAGTGGAAGAGGGAGATGTATTGGGTTGTGTTGGATGTGAAAAGCCTTTATACATCTATTAAACATTGTGATGGCTCATCTGCCATTTTGTATTTTTTGGGTGATAACCCCTCTTTCTACTTTTATAGTAGAAATGGTAGATTTTTGTTTACAGAATAATTTTTTTCTTTATAATAATCAAATTTATAGACAACAGCAGGGTACTGACATGGGGGGGGGTGGCATTTGCCCCCATGTATGCTAATCTTTTTATGTCTTTTTTTTAAATAACATTTTTATTTAAACAAGAATTTATGAAACAACATGTTAAAAATGATTTTCATTATATAGATGATTTAATTTTTGTATGTGAAGGAGGGGCAGAAAAAGTTAATGAATTTGTAATGGAGCTGCACCATAATCCTTTTGACCTCAGCTTTGATGGTTTACAACAAGGAAATAAGGTACATCTTTTAGATTTAGAGATGGAAGGTAAGGATGATGGCACTTTTGTGACAGGGATATACAGAAAATTTGTGGATGGTAGCCAATTCTTACATGCATCTAGTTGCCATCCGCCCCATACAATAGCTGTCCTTCCTTATAATGAATTCTTGAGGTTGTCAAGAATATGTAATAAAGATGATATTTAAAAAAATGAAATTTATAAATCAGTGGATATGTTTATAAAGAGAGGTTATAGCCCTGATATGGTAGAGGAGGCAATACATAAGGTATATAATAAGGAAGTAAATACTAAAATAAAGAGAAATAAGGTAGTTTGTGAGATGGATGTTTCTAAACTAAATCAAATACAACAGATTTACTTTGTTTCTATGTACAATATTAAAAGTAAGGAGACAATTGAGATGCTGGAACATTATTGGACATTTTTATTACAAGATACATTTTTGGCAAAAGTGTTACCAGGACATCCCTCTAGATCTTATGTTAGAGGTAGAAGCATAAGGGACATGTTAGTCCATGGATTATTTTCTCTACGAGATCCAACGTTACCTAGATCCCTGACACAAATAGGTACAACTAAATGTGGGAGATGCCCGGTTTGTCCACATATTGTTAACTGTTTTGAATGTATTAATAATGTTTCCTTCACATCTAAAGATAGATTTTTATGTGAATGTAAGGGGGTAGTTTATATTTTAGGCTGCCCTTGCAACATGTTTTATGTGGGGAAACTAAGAGGATGTTCCGGGTAAGATTTATGGAACACATCAGGAATATAAAAAAATTGTAAACAAGAAAAAACAATTGCTGCTCACTTTATGAAAATGCATAATAATGATTATTCATTGCTGAAAGGGAGTATTTTCGAACAGATTAATTGTTTTTGTGTGGATAAAAATGTATTAAAGGAGAAACCTTTGCATAAAGAAAGTATTTATATTTTGAAATTTAATACATTGGTCTCTATGGGACTTAATGGGGAACTAAATTGGAAAAGTTTGCTTTAAGAGATAACTGATTTAATGAATTAATTGTTTATTGATTCATAGTGTGCATATAAGTGAGATATTTGATGTGATTTGTATTCCAAGAAGGTGTTTTCACCGAGGCGCTAGAATTAAAACAGCTTTTTTACAGATTGGTTTGTACTTCATTCGGATCCTTGTTGTTCATTCATTTATTGTAGTGCAGTGGTGTTGTTCTGTTATAATTATTACACTTGTTCCATTCCTGATACTTCTCATAATTGTAGATAGCTGTCAGTTATTACATCTATTTCCTTTATTGAAAATTCATACTTTTTGAAAATTGTCTATTCACATTTGAAAACAAGCATGTCTGCTTGTCTTACCTCTACTTTAATATCCTCCTGGAGATTCATTAACATTGCAGCCACACACAGTTTAGTGTTTTAACATGATAAGCAGCATTGTTTTACCAGGAAAGTCAGACTGGATCAAAGTAATCATTTTCAGCTAAGTCCCTGGGATAAAAGATCCAGGTACAGAAAATTACATACATAGTATATAGTTGAATAACATGGTTTACATGGATGGTATATAGTTTCAATAACATAGTTTACATTAGGAAATAAAATTTAAAAAAAAATCTTCGCGAGTATGAGAAAAAAATGTAAGAGCATAAAAATAAATGTAACTTAGTTGAAAAGAGCAGTTGAATGAAAAGTAAAGTAACAAGCAAAATTATTTTATGTTAGTGGTTCACAACAGAATATAGGTAACAGCAGGGAAAGGTTAAAGAGATAGCTGGTGGTATCTCACAGAGTATTTTGTTAACAGAATAGAAAGTATAAGATAAGTCTTAGAGGGTTGGGAATGTGAATAAAAGGAACAAGGTAAATGATGAATGAGAAGTGAGGAAACAGGTGAAAAGAGAAGAAAAGGCTATAGCAAAAGTAAGAAGAAATTAGGGTAGTAGACAGGGCGATAAAAAAGTTTGACATGCAGGGCCAGTCATTAAATTGGTTAGAACTAAAGAGTTTAATGAGGATTAGTGCAGAAGCAGATCCAGGATTTAGATAAGAATTTTTTATGGAGTATTTGAAGGCAAGGTTAGAGTTTTGTTCTTAATGTTAGTGGATTAGGGGGGTTAGTATAATGGTTAAGATGGTTAAGGTGTCTACCTCACAGGCACAAAGTACATGGTTTGATTCTCACCTTTCAAAGGGAAATTGGCTTGGCTTAAAATGACACACAGGGTCAGCTAGCCTATACATACAGTATCTATGAACCTATGGAAAGGAGTTCTAGGTTTTGGCTACAGAATATGAGTAAAGGCTTTGCCCAGATGACTTGTTAAATGTATGTATTAAGAGGAGTTGTTTATTTTCTGATTTCAGAGGTCTTTTGGAGATGTATTTGTTTAGAACATAGTGAAGGGCAGGGCAGGCTGCACTTTAATGAATTATGTTGTGTGCAGTTATTATTGAATGTAAGAGATTAGTGGGAAATGCCAAGCCATTTAAGGGGCTGTAGAGCTATGTAATGGGTACAGTAAGGAGCACTAGTTGCAGTTTTGTTATAACAGGTTTCAAGTTTGTTTTTTTAATGAAGTTTGTTAGCAAGGATTGGAGCTCTATATAGGAGTGAAGGTGGCCACAAGGGTGGTTTTACTGGATCTACATAGGAATTGTTTATGTCTGTAAAGCATTCCAAGTTTCTGTTTTTTTTATATTTTGGATGTGAAGATCGGACTTTAAATACTCATCTATTATCATACCTAATAGTTTGATATGTAGAACTACTTCAATTTCTGTGCTACTTACAGAGGAGATGTTAAAACTGGATCTGTCAGTGCAATGAGTTTTAGGAAGGAAGAAGATAATCTTGGTTTTCTTGAGGTTAAGCAGCAGATTGGCATTACTAAGGCAAGTTTCAGTAGAAGTGAACACCTCCCGATGTTATTTGCCATAAGTATGGCAGAGCACTTGAACACCAGAGTCATCTACATATTGAATTAGGGAGCCTTGGCAGGAGGATGGATGAAGATTATTGATGAAGATGTTAAAGGGTAGGGGACCAAGGATGAAGCCTTGAGATACACCAGTGATACTTGGAAAGGTATGGCAATAGAGAGACTTGCCATTTTACTGACTGCTGCCTGAGAGTTAGCCAGAAAACCACAGAAGAGTTGAAGGGGATGGTCTGATGATCGAAAGTTGATGTAAGACCTTACAAGAAATGGTAATGAAAGTTTTGGAGAGGTTGAGGAATAAAGAAGAGACTAGTTTGCATAATCTCTGACTTTAGTTATAGTGCTAGTGAAGGAAAGTAGGGCAGTTGCAGTACTGTGGGCAAAGTGAAAACCATGCTGAGTTGGGGTTAACAGGTGATTTTGATGAGGTATTTAAGAACTTGTACACATTTTTCTAAGATCTTTGAGAGAGGAAACAAGATGGCAGTGGGATGAAAGTTAGATAATTTGGTAGAATTACCACATTTATGCAAAGGAATAATGTAGGATTATTTCCATGTAAAAATAATAGACGACTCAGTGATAAATCTATTGATAAGGAATTCTAATGGGGTAAGCTTTGGCTTTAGCGGACAGTTTTAAGCATTCTGGTGGGAGGTTATTAGCAGAGGCAGAGCATGGTTTGAGCTTAAATATGATTATTTTTTTAATGAAGGAAGTGGGACAAGTTGTAAAGTAAATGAGAGGGAATCAGAGAAGACAATGATAGTGGAGTTTGGTAAGATACAAGAAAGCTAATAATAGCCATGTTTTGTGAGAGGAGTGAGTTAGAAATGGAGTTGTGGAAGTGTAAAGAGGAAGAAGAGGAAATCTGTGAGGAGCCTGTAGTTACTTTGGCTATACTTTCAATAAAATAGGTATTGAACTTGTTTGCAGTTGAATGGAAGAGCTTTCAAGACATGGGTGGAGTCCTATTTTGATCCTGGATTAAGAATCGAGGTTATTGACAACCAGAATTGTTTTTGGTTATGCTTGTGGTTAGTTTGAAAAAGAGTATAAAAGTTATTTTTATCCATAGTCATTTGACTTTTTAGCCTGGTTACTGAGTTGTCTGTAAAGACAAAAATGTATATTGGATTGGTTTTGTTCTTTTGCCATTCCCCCCATGCCTTGTCCCACTCAAGTCATGATGTGTTTACTTGTTTTGAAAGCCATGGGGCATGATTGGCTTTGATTCATCTTGTATGAAGAAGAGCTAAATTATTAAGGATGTCTAGTTTGCATTGAAATTATTTTCTGCTTCAGTTAAAGGTAGAGACTTTATTATGGGCCAATTTATAGCTTTCATGAGTCAATTAAAGACTGTTGATTAAATTTGAAGAAATTACAAATTATTTTATGTTTGTGTTCTATGCACAATTAGTAAATAATTCTATGGGCATATGTGGGTAGGTGGTAACTTCAGGAATCAGGAACTGTGTCAACATTAGAAAAGTTGTTTGGGTCAGTAACCAGAATCCACTGAAGGATGGAGCCCTGGTTATTAAATTTATTATACTCAGTAGATGTTTGAATAACTTCAGTGACTCTGAATAAGTTTATGGAGGATATATTCAGTAGATGTTTGAGTAATTTGAGTGACTCTGAATAAGTTTATGCAGGATATAGTCAGTAGATGTTTGAATAATTTGAGTGACTCTGAATAAGTTTATGCAGGATATATTTAGTAGATGTTTGAATAATTTGAGTAAATCTGAATAATTTTATGCAGGATATATTTAGTAGATGTTTGAATAATTTGAGTGACTCTGAATAAATTTATGCAGGATATATTCAGTAGATGTTTGAATAATTTGAGTGACTCTGAATATGTTTATGCAGGATATATTTAGCAGATGTTTGAATAATTTGAGTGAATCTGAATAAATTTATGCAGGATATATTCAGTAGAAGTTTGAATTATTTGAGTGACTCTGAATAAGGTTATGCAGGATATATTTAGTAGATGTTTGAATAATTTGAGTGAATCTAAATAAGTTTATGCAGGATATATGGAGTAGATGTCTGAATAATATGAATGAATCCGAATAAGTTTATGCAGGATATATTTAGTAGATGTGTAAATAATATGAGTGAATCTGAATAAGTTTATGCAGGATATATTTAGTAGATGTTTGAATAATTTTAGTGAATCTGAATACGTTTATACAGAATATATTTAGTAGATGCTTGAATAATTTGAGTGAATCTAAATAAATGTATGCATGATATATTTAGTCAATGTCTAAATAATATGAGTGAATCTGAATGTTTATACAGGATATATTTAGTAGATGTTTGAATAATTTGAATGAATCTGAATAAGTTTATGCAGGATATTAAGTCAGAGGTTAGATTTTGCCAACTAATATCAACATCATCTAAAATTATAGTTTCATTGCTAATTGTAAGGAATATCCAAGACTGAATATATTTTAGAATAGCAATATTGTGTCCAGAGGTATGTAAAGGACAGTAATGCATATGCCTTTTGCATCATTAACTTTTAAGGAGGTAATTTGAATTTCTGGCTTGGTAAATTTTGGGATGAAATTTAAGTATGGAGTAAAATTATAGGATTTAACATAAAGTGGGATTAGTCCACCTTCCTTCTTTTTTTCTGTCTGATCTAATTATATTGTAACCAGGAAAAAGAAATTCAGAGTCTTTTATATTGGATTTAAACCAAGTTTCAGTAGCAGCTAAAATGTTGGGGGTATAGTGTGTTAGCCAAGCATAAAGTCTATAATTTTGTTGCTTAAACTTTGAAAATGATTGTAGCAAAGTTTAGGGGCTTAGAGGGAGATATGTGTGTTATAGGCTGGGTTAGGGTGGATGTCTCTCCATTGAGGGATCTTTGAGAAGTACAGTATTTGTATGATTACATAAAATAGTTTGATAGTTTCAGGTATTATTTTATAATTAGGAAGATATGTTTCTAGTAGTTTCAGTTTAAAGTAGCTGAGAGGGCTTATGTTAAATAATGCTGGGGAGATAATATGATAGCTATTGTGAAAATCATGGTTATGATTAGTAGTTGTGACTGTTTTTGTTTTTGAGCACAAAGATATAATGTGTGGGAGAAGAAGAATGAGTAAGTCAAGGCAAGAAGGTAACAGCTTGGAAGATGCATGATTTGATATGAAAAACAATGGAAGCAATGAAAGAGAATATGTAAGATCTGATAGGGAAGTAAGAGATGCAATGAAAGAGTTAAGGTGGAGAGTGAGACAAAGAGGGTGAGGGACTTTAGTAAGATGAATTGCAGGTAGGAGAAGGAAAGTGAAGATTAGGTAAGGAATGTGAATTACTTTAAGTATGCATTTGTGGAGATTCATGGAAAAACTGTAGGAGCAGATTTTAGTAGAGTACAAAGGAAGATAAGGTGGGTGTGAGTGGGAATTGGGGGTAGGGTAGGGGAGCAGAGTGAACCCAAGTGCAGGGAGGGTGAATTAAGTGGCACCAACACAAAACTTCTGTGCTGCAGTGCTGTAGAAAATCAGTCAGGTAAGCCTTTTTTGTCAGACTATGATGCAAAGTTGCTGACAAAAGTGCATATGTGTGAATAAGTAAAAGAAAGTTTGCCCAAAAGAGATAGTATTCTTATATAGTATTTAATTTTATTGTAGATAAGAAATGCAGAAATGGGTTTTTATTTAGTGCCAGACTATAAAGAAGGGGAAAGGAAGAAAACTGAAGAGACTTTAGAAGGACTGCGTAAGTGGAAATGGAGGCAGGCTAAGAATAAAAGAGTACTAGTTAGTAAGGGGATAGTACAAGTGCAAACATGGTAGACAGAGCAAAGGTGCAGTGCCTGTAGATATTGCAATAATAGTGGATCACTGACAACTGAAGTAGAAAGACTGATGGGATTTTGTAGGGGGGGAGTAGCATCCTCTAGCAAATGGATAAGAAGTGAAACTGGCACTGTATAATGCAAGTATTTTTTTTACTCTTTACTTGACTTTATAAATATATTCTCTCATAGAATGGAATTTATAGGAAAATTAAGGGTCCATATGCACCACTGCAGCAAATTAGTAGTGCCCATTTAAGCAGGGAGGAGAGGCAAGTTATTTCCTGAGTAAAGACTCTACTGACTCATGCCTAAATCCCGGTGCCGAGTGGTCAAATAAGTCATGGGTCAGGGATGGGGTTAACTAGGGAAAACAATGATAAGGAAGGAAGTCTGTTAGCCAAGAAACAGTAAAAAAGGCATGGAGAATAAGTGAAGCAGTGGGCTAGCACAGTAAATAAACATACTAGAAGTATAATTGATATAGTTTGTAAAACAGATCAGAAATATTCACAATTAAAGGATGACCAGAATTGCTTATATAGTCAGTGGAACATTCCTGTACAGTAATTCATTTAAAGAATAAATTGCTAAGTGTATTTAGTCATTTACGTCATACACTGCATTACATTTTACTAGTATTACTGCTTTTATGAACTTAATTGGAGAAATTTATGAATGAATTACACACTGAAATAACAAAAATGAATCAAGGCATAGGAGCGTATCCAAAAACAGATGGCACAAATCTACTTACAAAGACAGCTAACAGACAGTCAAACTAGCAATACAAAGAGAAAATGTTGAGGCATCTAAACTCAGCTAGAGTATATTGTTGCCAAATATAATAAACATTTAAGGCTCTACCTTAAAATTAATAGAAAAAGAGAGACAAAGCTATAGCTTGTGTGTGATAAAATGCAATAGGACTAGATGCAGGGAATAAGCATCCAACATAATAATTAAATAAATAATTATGCCAAACAAGAATGATGAGAACTATTACTTTAAGAAACATATTTTAAAAGTGACCCAAGGTCACACAAGGCAGTTAAGCTCATGCAAGTAATTCTGCCAAGATGGCACCCATTGTGATCTGCTAACAAACAATTATTATGATACAGCAGGCTAGGTGAAACAAAAATTAACAGTGATAAATCAGTAAAGTTAAGAGTTACAAGGCAAGGGGTGCCAGTGACCAGACATTAGTTGTTAACAACTGTAGAATCTCATTTTATGTTCTTTGCAACAGTATAGATGTCATAAGAATGTTTGCAGTGATGTTAGCACGAGTATTTAAGCAAAGAGAAATGCTAACTATAAAACATTTATCTATGCTGCATTTCTGACCTACAATAAAAAAGACAATTCAAGTGTTTAAAACTAGCAAACCCTAGTGCAGCCATTCATATATTCAGCAAGACCTTCTCACATTTAATTTTACTGTTTCTGCAAGGTGTTTCTGATGAAAAAGGAAGAAGCTTGCAATGTTGCATGGATGTGCAAACCAAGTAAGGAGCAGCAGAATAGCATTACATTCATCAAATGGGAATGTGCAAACAATGTAGAAAGCCCTCTGTATTCTGTACTGAACAGCCCATGTTTTAGATTTAAAAAAGTCAGAGTAAAGTAGAAGATATTTTTCTCAGTGCATGCTGATCAGGGAATGTATGCCATGGATTAACAGAGGGGGGGATGTTTTGAAAAAATGGCACTTCGAGAGGCAGGGTGACTACGGATTATGGGATTAGGGGCAGTACAGCAAACACACTGTAACCTGAGAATAGTGAAAGTACAGAATGTGAAGTGAAAGCAAATGGTTCCCACACAGGGCAAAACATCTGTGCTGTACAAAACAGTCAGTCAGGTAAGCCTTTTTTGTCAAACTATGATGTGTACAATGTATGATTACATTGTTGAAATCAATGTATGTGTAACCCAATGAATGCTAGATATTCTCATGTTTCATTGATTTCATTTCACCCTCTATGTCCTTTACTACTATGCATTTTTGCTCTAGTATAATTTCTGAAATTTATTATAGTACTTTTATATATTCTAATAAATTGTAATTTGCTACTTTCTTATTCCTTGTTAAACTGTAAACATTGTTCAAATTGTTTGTGGAGCTTTTCTCCCCGGGCTTCCACTGAAAATGTGTCTCTGACCCAGTCGACTTTCCTGGTAAACAAATGTCATTAAATAAATAAACACAATAAAAAAAAATATTTTAGTTTTACAACAGCAAATTGCACCCTTAACAAGGCAGCGCCTGGGGTAATTGTCCCTTTCACACAACTTTAGCTATGCTACTACATGATGTACTATGATGCAAATTTGCTGACAAAAATGCATAAGTGTGAAGCAATAAAAGAAAGGTTTACCCAAAGGAGATAGTATTTGTATAAATTCATAGATTCACAGGTACATACTAGGCTAGGACCACCAGTGTCTTTATAAGCCTAGTGCAATCGAACCCAATTGTGTCCCTGTGTATCATGGGCGTTTATTAGGTGGGGCTATGTTATTTAGGAAGTTTATAGACATTATGCAGGGAAGGGTATTTTACCTTGGGGCTTTACTGTCTGCCTGTGTCTATAGAACTGAGGTGAAGTTCAGATTTCCCTTCCATTGGTCAAGGTTGCACTTAAATGGATTAGTTATGGACTCTGCTTTACATGGATGCAGAGCCTGTTTCAGAGCATGGCAATCCTTTGAGACACATATCTGTCATGCCAACATGTTTTATTTATGTCACAAGCAAAACTGAAATACTTTGATCTAGTTGTTCTGATGCCGTTTGTTTAGCAGATATGCAAAAGGGCCATCAGAGCTGTATCCAAGGATGCCTTGCATGCCATGCTTCGATCGTTTCTCAGTAACCTGTAGGAGACAGAGTATACAGATAGGGCTTAAGGCAGTCTGTTCAGAACAATATGTTTATACCCTGTATTTCCCTGGTGAGGTACCATTGTGGGTGCTCCAGCTGTTGCATATGTCCGGTCAGGTACTATACTCAATGATGAGTCTGATAAGGAATGAATAAAGTGACGCTATGACTACCATGAACATGGATGCCAATAAAGTGACGCTATGACTACCGTAAACATGGATGCCAATAAAGTGATGCTATGACTACCGTGAACATGGATGCCAATAAAGTGACGCTATGACTACCGTGTACATGTATGCCAATAAAGTGACGCTATGACTACCGTGAACATTGATGTCAATAAAGTGACGCTATGACTACCATGAACATGGATGCCTTGTCCTTACTTATAAATTAGGTAACAGAATGATTTTCTTACTACCTTGACCACATGTTGATCAAAGGTCAGATTATTGTCTACATATGCTCCCAGATACCTGAATACCACATTAAATCTTAATGGTGTTTTACTGATGGAACAATTAGCTTGGGTGGCAGTTTCCTCAAAAGACACTATACTGAATTTCTTGTCCTTGAGTAACCACCAATCATTTGTCTGTGTTAAACTCTCTTGTAAGATGCCTGTGTCATGTAGTAGCATAGCTAAAGTGGTGTGAAAGGGACAATTACCCCAGGCACTGCCTTATTAAGGGTGCAATTTGCTGTTGTAAAACTAAAATAAATTTTTTTATTGTATTTATTTATTTAATGACATTTGTTTACCAGGAAAATCGACTGGGTCAGAGACACATTTTCAGTGGAAGCCCGGGGAGAAAAGCTCCACAAACAATTTGAACAATGTATACAGTTTAACAAGGAACAAGAAAGTAGCAAATTACAATTCATTAGAATATATAAAAGTACTATAATAAATTTCAGAAATTATACTAGAGCAAAAATGCATAGTAGTAAAGGACATAGAGGGTGAAATAAAATCAATGAAACATGAGAATATCTAGCATTCATTGGGTTACACATACATTGATTTCAACAATGTAATCATACATTGTACACATACTTTGTACACATACATTATTTACATACATTGTTTACATACATTGTTTGCATGCATTGTTCAGCTAGAGGTTTAAGGAGGCTTGTTTAATTAATTATTAACTAATTAATTGCTTAATTAATTTTTTAATTAAATATCTTTTTCCTTTTAAGGGAACTGCAACATGTGCATCCCGAATGGAAATCTGAGACACCCCTGTGAGGCTCCTGTCCCCATTTACATCATCTAGCTTGGGCATCTCCCCCAAAAGACCTGTGACTGGCTGAGCAGGTACAGGGGACAGTGCTGCAGTGCAATAAAGGCAGTCTCTTTAGTTAAATCTTTGGTACCAACTGTGAGTTGAGTGATATCCTGTTTTGGGTATTGAAAACTCTCATTGTGGATGCATTTGGTGAGTGGGTGAAGAGACTGAGTGGACAGAAAATAAAATGAGTCTCTGAGGTACGTAGGGTTATTTACTAGTGTGCTTGTGTGTACATGGGCAAAGTACTGCAGGGATAATTGGGGGAAATGTTTCATTTTGGTACTTGTGCATACTTTTACAGACTACTGAAGGTTTTTTGGGGGGAATGTTTTATTTTGGTGTTTGTGTATACTTAGACTGCTGAAGAGATCATTGGAGTGAAATTTTTCATTTTGGTACTTGTGCACAAACTACTGAAGGGATTGTTGAGAAAAAAATGTGTCAGTTTGGAGTCATTGAAGTGTTTTTGCATACATTGATAGATGACTGAACGGGTCGCTACTTGGTGGAAATGTGTTTCATTTTGGTGTTTGCGTGTATATACTTGCCAGACTACTGAAGGGGTCATTATTTGGCAGAAATATGTTTTATTTTGATGTCATTTGTGTGCTTGTGTATACATATTTAGACAGATTATTGAAGGGGTTGTTACTTGGGGGAAATATGTTTCATTTTGATGTTATTTGAGTGCCTGTGCATCCATAGACAGATTACTGAATGGGGTTGTTGGGGGATCTGTTTCATTTTGGTGCTTGTGTGTACTTGGACAGACTACTGAAGGTGTCTCTTAGGGAAATGTTTCATTTTGGTGTTGTGGTTGCATAGACATATTACTGAAGGGGGTTATTGGGGAAATGTTTAATTTTAGTACTTGTACATAGTTGGACATACTACTGAAGGGGTCGCTTGGGAAAATGTTCCATTTTGGTGCTTGTGCATGGATACTTAGACACACTACTGATGGGGCCACTTGGGATAATGTTTCATTTAGAAGTCATTCAAGGGCTTGTACAGACATGGGCAAACTACTGAAGGGATCTCTGTGGGAAATGCTTAATTTTGGAGTCAATCAAGTGCTTGTACAGACATGAAGAAACTACTGAAGGGATCTCTGGGGGAAATGCTTCATTTTGGTGTCATTGAAGTGCTTGTGCATGCATGGACAAACTATTGAAGGGATCCAGGACATTTAGAGAAAGAAAGCAAACAATGCAGCTACATCACTTGATAAGCAGCAATGTAGCAAAGCCAAGCATAATTTTAATATATATTATCCTTGATTTTTAAAAGAAGGATAAAGGCAGCCCTTCCACTTTAACTGACTGAATATTAAACCCCAGTGATTATCAGGTGCACTGAAATGTAAGTGTTTTTTTCAGTGGGGGCAGGCTCCCCTGCCTCCCAAATATGGGGTGAGCCACCCACACCTTACAGATTTATATTACTGATCTCTTCTTGGTCATTGAAAAAAGTAACATATGACTCTGTCTTTCATGAAAGCAGTGTCGGGGGCATACCTCTCAACCTACCTCTCAACCTCTTAGCAGAAGAAATCTGGACCAAGCCTAAAATAATGGGGTCAAAGGTCCAAATATAGGGACAGGTTTTAAATATTGCTCTTATAAAGACTAAACTTAGTTGTTAGAATAACCGGATGCATATTAATGTACATTCTCTGAAGGAAATGAAATCTGAAATACAATCATATGACATTTTTTAACAAGTTCAGTCACCATTGATTTGCCTGAAAACCACAAATTTTAGGAGGTGAAAATCCAGACATTCTGTAAAAATCTGGACAATTGAGAGGTATGGTCAGGGTCAAAACATAAATATTCAGCATGTGTTGCTTAATACTCTGAAAGTCTGTTTGTTGCCTAGGTGAACTAAGGACTAAAATCAATCAAAATCAAAATGGCTTTGTCCTATCAAAAATCAGGCCTCACTGTATTCTGTATTCTTAATAGGCTAGAGTACCTTGAAATAATCGTGATTAAAGCAGATCTGCAGAATAACAAATTATGCTGTCCAAAGATTATACTGCTTATCTGAGATTTTTGTAGGGCTTTGGAAACCATTCCTCTTCATATGGTGTTTAAACAGCTGAAGTGTGTCATAAAATAGGGTAGATATATGTAAAGCAGTATACAAACAGTTATTGGATCTGATATTTATGATTATTACTAGGTTTTTATGAATTGTGTGTTTATAATTAAAATGAAGCTAACTTTAGCTTAGACACTTCCTTTATTGATGTATACCAATCATGGTTTGTTTTGTGCAGTAACAAAAGAATTGTTTTTGTTTAGGTCCATAGGTTAGTACTAGGCTGTCTGTCCTTGTGGGCCTTGTTAAGCCTAACCATATTTACGATCTCCAAGGTTAGAATCGAGCCCTATATCTTGTGTGTATGAGGGAAAACACAGCATGACTCATATTTTCAGAAGCAATGTAATCCAAGTGACTATTTTTTCTTTTTTTTTTCCAATTTGTGTTGCTTACTCGCTTACACTTTGCATTTATTTTTATTTGTTATGTTTGTGAGTCATTTTATAACTGAACTAAGACACTTGGAGGTACAGCCTATATTATCTAGTAGAGGACACCCCTGTTACTAAACAGTAAACACACATTGTAAGTGTCTAGTATCTTAATCTTATGATACTGGGCCATGCTGTTAGCAGTCAGTAAACCACACCTACACATCTTTTGGGTTTCTAATACCATGATGGGAATGGACGCCATTCCTAAGTCAAGGTACAATTAAAGTTCATGAAATTAGTATTGTTTCTGTCTTTGATGTCAATCAGAAGTATTCTTTGCAGCACCCACAATGTGCCCAGTAACGACTCCTTCTGCAATTCATATGGGGTTACACATATTGGTAACATATCTAAATACGATTGTAGATTTTTTTCATAAGACCTGTTGCTCTTACTACTATTGGAACTGTCTGGGCATCTTTCTTCCACATTGCTCTCATTTTTGCCTACAAATCCTGATATTTTATGACTTTTTGTCTCTCCATACGCATGACACTGTAGTCACTGGGTGTGACGATTTCAATGATCAATGCTACTTTTGTCTTCTATCTATTTTTTGACTTGTCGGTAATGAGTGATCCCATGTGATGTAGACTTCATCATTTTCTATGATGCTTTGTGGCTCATGTTTCCAGTGTTTTTCAGCCACTTCAATACTATAATGTTTGCATAATACCCTAAATAAACAATAGTCTTGCCACATTATTATGCCTTTCAGTATACATTCCTTCTGCCATTATTATGTCATAACCAGCAATGAGGTGTGGAACTGTTTCCAATTCTGTTTTGCAAAACATACATTTGTCTGTTTCTCCCACATATTCAATGGACTTTGTAAACATTCAGCTGCTGCCTGATTTTTATCTACTTCTGGTTTGAGATTTCCATTCCTGCTTGATGCCAATATGCTTCTGTTAGACTAAGCAGAGAAGTCATCTTAGATTTATTCTCCTCATGTTTCAAAACTTTCACTATGTTTTGGTCTTGTGAGGTCAGCAGATATGTGTGCAGTCCCACGATTGCAGATCTATACATGTAATGAATTTCCAGGAGGCCCATACTTCCTTCGGAATCGGGAATATATAATCTTGGTTGCTCTGTAGATGATCCAGTGTTCACTGGACTAGCACTGACTATTCAAACATCGTATTTCAAGGAGCTGTCAGCATGATTGAAATTTCAGGTACAAATGCTGCTGCAAAGCACAACTAAAAACTTTTTTGAGCGTTGTGTTTGATTAATAGTTTTTGTTTTTTAAATAGTTTAGACATAGAAGTCTGTAAGAGGACCGGCACACTCGTGGAACTACCCTGAGGGTGTCCACCACCTACCCACTCTCAACTTATTTCTTTTTTTCTCTAGTGTAAAACAACGTACGCTAGTACTTTTAATGGATATTCTCCCTCTACGCCACTAGGTGGCAGCAAAACAGAGCTTAAAATCTCCTTGCTCATTAACAATGAGCAGATCTAAGCTCCAGTATTCAATTGTATAAAATAAGAACCAACCTCTCTAACAAAAGTAACTATTAAACTCCCCTTAGCTATACCTTTACGTGGAATCTATCCCAGAACACAGGCAGGATTATAGCACTATAAATAATGTTCCCAAAAGAAAATTACTACTTAGCTGGGAGATTTGTCCAGTGCACAAACTCTCTGAATAAACTGATTGACTCCTGATACACCACTTCCTGGCTCTGCCCCGCTCCGTTCGCCCTTTGGGCTCACTCTGCTCCCCTACCCTACCCCCAAATTCCACCCACCCCCATTCACCTCTACATTTATTTACCCAAACCACACCCTCAACAAAAACAACTAATCTCCCCTCCCACACACTTTAGTTCCAATTACCAAATTACCTGACACACCCCTAGCCTCTCACTTTACCACCACACCCACCTTTGCTTACACCTACCTCCTACTCTCACATCTTCCTACAATATTAGGTAAAACAAAATGAAAAACCACCTTAGGAGGCCTACTACTAGCGCTGATAACTTTAACATATTTCACATCCACTCATTCTATCACCTCACTACATAATACAATTCACCATTCAACACAAGCATACACTAAACCAAACATTCACACACATTTTCCCATTACAGCTACACTATTTCAAGACAGCCTAATGTTATATATGTACAAAACACAACTAACAACAACACAAACGTCTAAGATATCAGTTAAATACCATATAAAAACAACACAAACTATAAAACACATATTACTGATCACAAGAAAACTGCTCATATCAGGAAACATCCACCCAAATCCAGGACCAAACAACCCCCTACTCCCACCCAAACAAAAGTCAAACCTACTAATCATTAAAATAAATACCAGATGTCTGACAAACAAACTTCCTGATTTCCATGCCTTCATAACCCACTACTCCCCAGATATACTAACTATCACTAAAACCTGGCTAATACCCACCATCCAAAATGAAGAAATTCTACCACCAGGATATAACATTATAAGGCAGGACAGGCCAAACAAAAAGGGAGGAGGAGTAGCCATACTCTTTAAAAACACACTCAAAGTAAAACCCCTAGAAATCCCACCCCCAGCATTTCAAAATGCAGAAACCGTAATCTCAACTCTCGCCATAAACAACACCAGGAAAATCAACATAATCTGTAGTTACATCCCCCCAGGCAACAACTCTCCCACCATAGAAGAATTATTACAATAGATCTCAGTCAAACTTCCCAGTGAAACCATTCTCTTAGGTGACTTGAACACAAACTGGTTAGCCTGTAACTCCAACAACCCCACCAACCATATTAATCTCTTCGGCTTTACCCAGCTCATTCAAGAACCTACTAGAGTAGACAAAAGATCACACAAGCAATCAATCTTAGACTGAACACTAGTAAACTACCCAAAACATTACTATCACACTGGATGTCTACCAGACACCCTGAGTGACCATCTCCCTACATTCCTCTTGAGAAAACACTCTAACATAACCAACCCTATTATCTTTAGACAAGTCAGAGATAAAAGAAAACCAAATACACAGGAACTAAACCACATCCTAAAACACTGTAATTGGAATCCACTACTAACACTAGACTTAGACCAAGCCGTAGACTACTTCAACAACACTTTCACTAGCGTCCTCAACTCAGCTGCACCCATTAGAAAGATCAGAGTCAAGTCAAACTATGCTCCATGGCTAAGCAGGGACACAAGAGCCCTACTAAAAGCCAGAGATAGAGCATGGAGATCCTGGAAAAAAACAATACCAACCTAACCAAACAAAACTACCAAAAACTAAGAAACCAAGCAAAAAGACAAACCATACTCGATACACAAAACTATTTCCTCACCAGCCAAACCAAGCACACAAGAGACCCACAAAAATTCTGGAATTCCATCATCTCCCTACTCAACCCTGGAAAAACATCCACCCAACTCCCACCACCAATAATAACACCACATACATTGCATCCCAATTTAACCAACACTTCACTCAAACAATTCTATCACTGTCCTCTCAGATCCCCAAAACCTACCACCCAAACCCACCTAGCAAGCCCCTTAACAATATCCCCTCTCTCACACTCTCTCCTGTCCCCACCACTACTATTAAAAACCTCCTACAAAAACTCAAACCCACCACCCTTGCTGCAGACAACCTACCTGCTGACTTCCTAAAAATGGCAGCTGATTCCCTCTCATACCCAGTATCTATCCTAATAAACCACTCCATACAGGAAGCTTACATCCCTAAACTATGGAAAGTATCTAACATCATCCCTCTTCACAAAGGAGGAAACTGTTATGAGTTCTCCAACTACCAACCAATAGCCATCCTGTCCCCCTTATCCAAAATACTTGAAAGATGTATGCACTCCCAAATTGTGCAATTCCTAAACTCTAACAACCTACTGACACCCACTCAACACAGCTTCTGACAACACCATAGCACTACTACCACTCTTGTGACTTGTACAAACATAGTGAACCTATACAGAAACAACAACAATTTCGTATCAGCAATATTTCTTGACTTATCCACGGCATTTGACATGGTGTCGCACACCATGCTAATGGACTCCATGTCCTCCCTATGCTTTGCCCCTTCCACTATTGCATGGTTTAAATGCTACTTGTCAGACAGACAGCAGTCTGTTCAGTGGCAGAATACACTATCACCCCTACTACCTACAACCATAGGAGTCCCACAGAGTTCAATATTAGGACCACTACCTTTTTCCATTTTCACTAACAGCCTCCAGACCTCCACCCAAAATGCCTCACTCATACAGTATGCAAATGATTCCACTCTCATCTGCTCTGCACCATCACTCACAACCCTTCAAAAACTTACTCAAGACTCCTTCACCTCAGTAGAAAACTGGATTATCCAGATTCAACTAATCCTTAATCCCAACAAAACCAAACTACTCATTTTCACACCTAACAAATCTAAATCTATCAACCAACCTTTTACAAACACTGCCAAAAATGGTACCAACATCTCACCCACAAACCATACCAAACTCCTTGGTATGGAAATAAACAACAAACTACTGTTTGATGTACATATAGCACAAACCATAAAAAAGTCCACAAAAAACTGGGGACACTATATAGACACAAAAAATTCCTAACTGACCAAGCACATGTGACACTTGCCCAAACACACCTTCTATCTACTCTAATGTACACTGCTCCAATCCTTACACACATAAGAAAACAGGACCTTGAACAACTTCAGTCATGCTACAATAAAATTGCCATATTCGCTTCTAAATCCAACTACAAATCACACCACTGTCATGCACTGCGTAAAATGCAATGGCTAGAACTACCCCAGCTAATCAGCTATCATCAACTAACAATTGCCTACAATATTTTGAACTATCCAGTCAAAACCCCATCTGTTAGTTAGTTACTAACCAAGCGCACATCAAATCATCCCCTACGCTCTTCAGAAAAAAACACTACTGTCTATCACCAAAGCCAACAACTACGCAGGACAAGCCCTATTCTCTCACAGCATAGCAAGACACTGGAATAACCTTCCCCCTAACCTTACCTCTGCTACATTGGCCAATATCTTTAAAAGCTCTCTAGACGTACACCTCATGAATAAATGGACATGCCCATGCATCACATAACATTCAAACATATCTCTTGTGACCACAATTTCTACTCTCACTGTCTGATATATATATATAGTATATTGTTTGACACTGTACAACAATTATTTCAATCTGCAGAACTTTATTGTGAACTGTATATAATCTATACCTGAACATTTGATGTGCTGAACTTATCATACATTGTACATAATCTATGTCTGATCATTTGAGGTTTGAACTTATTGTAATGTTCTGAACTTATCAGAAATTGTACATAATCTATGTCTGAACATTTGATTTGTGAACTTATTGTAAACTGGAACTAAAATATATTGAGCTTTTCTCCCCAGGCCTCCACTGTAAAATGGACCTGTGTCCAGTTGGACTATCCCAGTAAATAAATGTAAAATAAAATAAATAAAAAATATATAAAATCTATTGAAGGGCCGGAGTGTGTATTTTAGCTGCTGCTCCCTTTTTCATGATTGTCTGTTTGTGCTACAGCCAGAGTTAGTTCATGTTTTTCTGTGTTGCAGTTTATATATACCAGCTATTTAAAGTATTATTTGTTATGCTCCTGCTGGCATTTGGACTGTACCTGCAAAGAGATGTGAGTGTCTGTAAATTGCTAAAGTTATGCTGTGTTTGGTGGTGCATCACATAACAGTTACATGATTAACTCTGAAAATGTGTTAAACATTCAATTAAACTTCCTGTTTAGACATGCTTTTGAGCCTCTTGGTCTCTTATAAAAATTGTTGTCAAGGCATTTTCCCACTCTTGTTAAAAAAAATTGTAATTTTCTTGGAGAGGGGGGGCAAATGGGGTCTTGCCCTGGGATCCAAATGGCCTAGTTACTCCTCTGGTGTCATATGGGGAATCTATGATAGCTCCCAATTTGCAGTCATGCATGAACTTGGTCAACCAAAGGCCCTTGACATTAACGCTTACGTCTAAGACGTAGATGCCAAATAGGAACAGTCCCATGAGGTACCCTTCTGGTGACCAGCCTCTTAGTGGAGGTGGTATCACCAAGCCTGACTTCCTTGGTCCTGTTTGTGAGCCAGTTGGCAGTCCAATGAGATATGTAGGGGCTTATGCCCAGTTTAATGAGTTTGTGAACTCTACCCAAGTGGGGTACTGCATCAGACAACTTATTCAGGTCCATTTAGGTGGTATGCACTGCATTTCCCTCATCCATTGCCATGATAACCTTCTCAAAGAAGTCCACCATGTTTAGTAGGCATGTCCTTCCATTCACAAAGTCAAACTGGGTCCAGTGTCTGAAAGTTGCCTATGCCTTTGCTATCACTTCCATGATAATTCATTCCATGACTTTGCATATTAGTCTAGTCAGACTAATAAGTCTGAGGTTTCTAGGGTCACTTGATTTTCCACCCTTGTGAACTGGGATAACTGTTGCAGTCCTCCATTGTTGTGGTACAAAGCCTGTTTTGACACCATAGCTGAAAACCAACTCAAGTAGTCCTGAAAGGTCATGTTTCAAGCTATTTAGGAGGTATCCTGGGCTGTTGTCAGGGCCCACTGAAGTTGTGTTTTTGGCCTTAGTGAGCACTGCCTGGACCTGCTCCCTGTTAATAGTTGGGGTGGTTATGCTATAAGGTATTAATTGGAAAAGGCAGGGGGTGTGGGGTGAAGTTTAATCTGAATTTGTCAGCCAGCAAATTCACAATGTCGCTCTCCTCATTGAAGGTGGCACCATGGTGTCCAGTTTGGCACACTGATCTGTCCTGTCTTTGAGGCTTTGGACACAGCTATAGAAGGTGTTGTGGTTGTATTTAACCTATGAGGCTATCTGAACATTGTAACTGGCTTTGTTGGACTTAATTAATCTTCTTAGTTTCCTGTTCAGTTTAATTAGAGAGCTCCTGTCATTGCTGGAGTTGCTGTTCCAGATTTTAGCCATCATTTTTTTCTTTTTGTTATATACCTTATTATTGTTAGAATTTCACTGATGTGGTTTGTTTTTAAAGTTTGTTTTGGACTTATGTCTAGTAGGTACAGTAGCATCTGTATAGCCATGTACAGTATCTGGTCAAAGGTATTTGCATTAATGAAGTTCATGAAACGTTGTGCATCTGACTATGAGGCAATGTGGGCTTCCCGTTCTATGGAAGGGTAGTTAAAGTCTCCTATGAAGAGCATATTTGATTTAATGATGAGTGTCTCCAGTAAGTCTAGATACAAGCTATGGGATTGTAGGAATATAGAGAGTGACCTATTGCTTGCTAGGATATGGTACTGGACGTTCTCTATGGTGATTTGCACATGGATAAATTCCAGGGCATCATCCTGTTTAACCAACATAAAGTTATGCTCGTTGCTAATATAGAATGACACTCCTCCACCTTTTGTCCCTGCCTATGCAGATGATAGTCTAAATGTGTAAAAGGCACTGAAGCCTCGCATTACCTGAGCACTTTCTGTTGATTTAAACTATGTCTCAGTAACAGCACAGATGTCTATATTCTCCAAAGTGAGGAGATCTTGTAGGTTGTAGAGTTTCTTGTTTAGGCTCCTAGCATTGTGAAGTAACACCTTTAAGCATTGTTGAGCTTTATTTGCTACACCAGTACGTTTGTCAATTTGACATTGTCTAAAAAAGGCTAGAAGGGGATGGATAACATTTTAGGCAATATTTGGAAGCCAAGAGGAGAGAAATGCCAACCGTCCTTTGGAAAGAAAGATGGTTTACTAGCCATGTCCTCCCCTGCTGACAAATATTGAATCCCCATGAAAAGATACCAGAAGCTAAGCCAACTAATAAAGTCAGCCATCTTTTGTTCATATTCTTTTGTTCATATTGTGGCACCATCCTTGCTGAAGGTAGAATGCTGCTCAGTGCAAGGCACATATCTGCCTGAGGCACATATTCAGAGAGCAACAGTTTCTATCCATATAGTCCAGGGAAGTATGTCTTAGTTTATTAATGCCCACATGGACTATGATAGAATGATAGAATCATAATGGTACCTGCGATGTAGTAACTTGAGTGCATGTGTAACTTGGTGGATGCTGGCTCCAGATAAGAAACTAACCGTTATCTTCTGTTTTTAGCCTGGTGAGTAGGGCATCTGTGTGTAATTTTAATGGAGTTCCCCATAACAAGAATCCTGGATAATGTATTAGCTTTATTATAGACTTTACTCTTGGGGCTCCACTGAGTGTAGACATATGTATGGTATTTGGTGTTGCTTTTGGTGAGTGCTTTAGAGATTGCTGAGGATAGGAATTGCAGTTTAGATGCTTACCAGGTCTTTGAGGTTTGGGAAGATTGCTTTTTAGCGCATCAGCTTAGGTTGGTCTATGTGTGTGGTGAGCACTATGTGTGGTGGATGTAGTGTACATATTCTTCACAATCTTGTAAGCAAGATTTTGCCTCCAGTGAAACTGTGTATGTGCATCTCTTGCATGCTGTGTTTGTTTCTTTCAGGATTAAATGCCAGTAGACTTGTTTACATTGTACTAAGATTTTATAGTAGTGATGTTTAATGTGCTAAAGATAATTTGTAGTATTATTTATTTATTTAACATTTGTTTACTGGGAAAGTACAACTGGACACAGGTCCTTTTTCAGTGGAGGCCTGGGGAGAAATTAAAATTACAAGTTTGAGTTACAGTTACAAGTAATATAGAACTTGCACAAAAACATAAAGTTTATATACACTGCAAAGGAAAAAGGCTTGTCTGCAAGCAAGCTCAAAGTGTCAAACATAAAAGTTGCAAAAAGATAAGTAGAAATTGTCTTAGATAAGTGTGTACAATAGACATCCCAGTATGAGTATGTACATATGTATACAAGTCATCTGTCATGCTTGGGAAGAAAAAGAGACTCCTGAGAGAAGGAAAGGACAGATGCCTCAGTTAGTATTTATCGAGAGGCAAGAGATACAAAGTTAGTTAGAGATATAGAGTTGAGAAGTTAGAGGTCTATCGAGGGCAGTTACAAGAACAGAGCCAGGAGTCTTTCAGGTGTAGTTTTAGGAGTTTTTTAAACTGTGTGAAAGAGCAGCAGGTAGTAATTTGGGTGGGTGGTTTGTTCCATATGTTAGGGATGTAGTTTGAGAAGAGTGATTCTCCAGCTGTGTTATTTGCTTTGGTGGTGTCTAGTAGGAATTTATTATTTGAGCAGAGGGGTCTGGAAGGGAGTTTACTCAAGTGTAATACAGGTTTGCTGGGTGGGCACTTAGTATTACAGATATATTCATAACAATTGGTTGGAAAGTACTTAAATAGGTTACACTGCAGAAAATAGCAATAAAAGAGGATGGGGGGGGCATTGAAAGTCAAAGTATCATAAGAGGCGGAAGCCAGAGATACAGCCTTTTAATGTCACAACATGAGAAAGGTTGCAGGGTTTGGAGAAAAATTCAAACTGGAGTTCTAGTCACTGGATTCGAATTTCAGAAATGTTTAGCTTAATGTCAGAGTGGGGAGAGGCAGACTCAAACTGGCAAAAAACACAGTATCAAGGTAAAGAGAAAGGCACTGGAATACAACTTTAAGCAGATATATACGGCTATAAAAACATAATAAAGCCCAAATCCTGGTGCAGATTTCACAATACTGCCACTGCTGCAATTCTACTACCATACTCTGCAGAAATTTACCAGTAATGCTGTAATAAATGACTGATAAGGCAATTCTACTGTTGGAAGTAGAAGTGCAGTATTATGTATAAATAGTGCTAAAATCTTGCAGTAATACACAATCTTCACACAACTATAAATGAAGCTAGAAGACTAAGGCCCAGATCAAACCAAAAAAAGTGCAAACAGATAACTTTTTTGGCTAAACCATGAACAAAATGCAGAGAAGTACAAAAATGTATCATGACACAGGTCACTACAAATGCAACTTGAAATATTTAAGCAAAATTTAAATAAAAGCTTTTTTTCCCCCTTAAGTTTGTATCTCAGAGTCTAGTATTCATTTTTATTGTAGGTCAGCAAAGAGTTTTTCTTTAGTATCAGACTCTTAACAAGGAGAAATGTATAAAAAAGGAGAGAATTTAGAAGAACTGTGCAAGCGGAGAAGGAGGCAGAATACAAGTAAAGGTATAATATTAAGGAAAAGGACATTAGGACAGCCACAAACAGAGCAACCAAATGGACCAAAGGTGCAGTGTCAATAGTTACAACAATAACAGTGGAGCATAGACAGGTGAAGCAGAAGGCAAAATTGGAGGAATGGGGTGGGGGAATATTGTCCTCTGGAAGAAAGCATGAATCAGGTAAAGCAGTTAGGATATGAAACTGTCACTATTACTTGAGCTTATAATTATATTCTCTCATGGGATGGAATTTATAAGAAAAATAAGGGTCTGCATATACCAATGTAACTAATTAGTAGTGTTCTTTTAAGCAGAGAGGAGAGTTACTTCCCAAGTAAAAACTGCACTGATTCATGCTCAAATCCCCATGTTGAATGGTGGACAGAGTCAGTCTGGGTGGACGAGGGTAAATCACTGCAGCAAATCAGTAGTGACCTTTTAAGTAAAGAGTAGAGTTATTTTTCGGCTAAAAACTGCACTGATTCATCCTGAAATTTTGGTGCCAAGTGGTAGACAGACTCTATCTGGGGGGGAAGGGTAAACCAGTGCAGCAAATTAGTAGTGTCCTTTTAAGTAGTGAAGATAGTTATTTCCTGGTAAAAACTGCACTGCTTCACACTGAAATCCTGGTGCTGAGTGGTGAGCCATATGCATGTGATCAAAGCATATAGCGTTAAGAGAAGTCTCTCCTTGGTCCCACAGCACAGACTCATGGCCATATCATGCTAACTTACTTAGCAACCATATCTAAGTACATCATGATGTAAGAAAGTGTGTCCACAACAAACCACATTATCCAAAGCAAATGTGCGCAGACAAGTCTGTAATGAGGATACGATCAACATCAACAGATAAATAAAGTGAGAGATAATGAACAAGCGCAAGCCTGGCAACAGACACGGAAGGATGGAGTGCAGGTCGTTTACAGAAGTCATGGATACGGTGGACATTATTTGAAATGTGATATGTATAAGGTTCATCATTAAAAGTGTGTAGGACAATATGGCCATTTAATATAGAATTATACAGGGCACATCTCTCAACCTCTCAACACAAGAACAAACAGACAAATACTGTAGAGACAAAGGTACAAAACTGGAGATACATTGTAAATATTGCTTTTATATATCGTAAAACTGGATATAATAACAGCTGTGGCAATAGCTTGCATTTTCTGAAGGGAATGAAGTCAGAAAAACAAAGGCATGCAATTAGTGACTGCAATCCTCAAGGATATGCCGGACAACCACAGATGTCAGGAGAAGCAGCATATACCTGTCATACAAAAAGTACAGGTGAGAATATATACCTGTCATACAAAAAGTGGACAAGTTGTGAAACTCAGTACAGGTGAGAATATATACCTATCATACAAAAAGAGGACAAGGTGTGAAACTCAGTACAGGTGAGAATATATACCTGTCATACAAAAAGTGGACAAAGTGTGAAACTCAGAACAGGTGAGAATTATGTACATGGGAAATGCAGGATATGTCAGTAAACCAGTAGTTTGATACAACAATATCCTAACAAACACATGAGCATTAGCTGTGCACACATACTGTACCATGAAGATAGTTTAAAAATGGAAGATGTTTGTTCTGAGGTGGGACAGTGCAGTACTGCAGGCCACTTACCAGAATATCCATACTGTAATGTTAAGGGGATACACCACAGATGTCATAGTGCAAGGGGTCATAACAAACCACACCCGTGAAACATTTCACTTTTGCATGTGAATTGCAATAAAACAGTGCAAGTAAAGGACCACAAGGGGAACAAAACCAGAACTCCCACACTACAATGTATCACGCAAACATCTTAAGGGGTAGCCAGTGAATTAGTCATGATACAGAAACCTCACAAAACACCCCCATCAGTGCAGAAATACGCTTTAATTAAATAGCCATTAACAACACATATCCTCCAACTGGCCATCTCAATAGTATCATAAGAATCCGGATAAATAAGTTATTTTAAGTTGATGCCAATGTAACTCACATAACAGAAACAGGCATGACAAATAATTTGCATTCTAGAGAATGTAACACATGAGAGCACTAAAAAAGGTAAAATCAGGGACGGCACCAAACACTGCAAATGTCACCAATGTATTCTAACCACTAATAGGTGTAAGTTTTCCGCAAGCCTCCCCTGAAAAAAGGTTTTTGACTAAACCTAGTTGGACAAACGCAGTAAACAAAAGCAAAACAAAAATAAAATAAAATTAAACAAGAAAGTAGATTTGTTAATAAGCAAATCAATGCATTTTAATTTGAAGCAAAGTCATGCCCAGTCCAGGAACAAAATACAACTGGTCTTCAAATTAACAATCATTTTAACTTAGGAAATGCATATTAACTATATGAGATAAATTATATTAGCAGCTGGAAATGAATGCTGCCATACACATAGTTTAATAGTTGACATATTAGGTGTTTGCATTAAATATGATTAAAAGTATACACAGAATCTCATGCTAAATCTTTTTGGTATTAATAAAAATGTTTACTTAAAAGAGCTTTCATTTTCTGTATAATTTATTTTTATTATTTGCCCAATGGTTCATATGTGACTTGAGAGACACATTTTTTAAGTTCTGTATATGAACCAATAATTAATGCATCTCAGATATATCTACTGTGTGCATTGCAGGGATGGTACAATCACAGTCCATCTTTTTAATTCCAGTTTTAAGTCTTCAGTTTTTTTCCAAGCATTTGTTCATTTTTTTGTAACTGCATTTGCTGGTTAAAAAGGCACAGCTAAAACACTGAATAATAAAACTGCCTCAGCTGTATAAATCAGGCAGTAGAATGTAATGGTATCACGTGGCTTTTCTTTATTGTCCACATTTATTGGACTTTAGATAAATGTCGAGATGATATTGTTCCCAGTAGATAACTTCACATCTCGCTTTTTCAATAAGATGACAGCTGTCTAGCTTCTTGACAAAATGCATTTATAAACTACAGCAACCTATCAATTCCAGCCCACTTGAGGATCTCTCCTCAAAGAAATTGAAAACCTAGTAACTGGTATATATTCATATCCCGTGTGCAAGGCCCAGGGAGTGTTTAAATTCCAGGGTGACTGCATACATAAGCCGCTGCTGATCTCCAGCTCATCATAACTGCACACAGCATGATGCAGGCCTTATTGTTAGGAGAATATCCTGAGTGAAATGTTAACCCTCTGATTTGGTTATTCATTCTTTCTGTATCAAGGGATTATAAACAATCAGCATTTTCTATACTCAGAATCATAATACAGAATTCTGTCAGAACACCGGTGCTTTGCTAAATAATATTTAAAAAAACTGACCCTACTTTATGTATCTATGCATAGATAAATATATAGATACATACATACATACATATATATATATATATATATATATATATATATATATATTTATATGTATATATATGTATATGTATATGTATATAGATATGTATATACATATGCATGTGTGTGATTATATCAGTAAAGCTGAATAAACCGACTGCAAGTGTTTTGCAGGGGCAAGCCTCCCTGCACCCCTCTCACTGCTGATCATATATACTAACTCTAAGATCCCACAATCCCAGCAGAAAGGGATTATCCCCCTACCTGGGGATTGTTTATCCCAAACTCCTGTTGACCATCTGTATTTGTCCATCACATGGTGTTGGCCAAACAGATGCCGATGTAGCTGTTCATTCCACCCACTGCTTGCAATATATGTGTGTGAGTGTGTGTGTGTGTGTGTGTGTGTGTGTGTGTGTGTGTGTGTGTGTGTGTGTAAATATATACGTATATAAACACACATGATATATATAATGTGCAGGAGGTGTGTGCAGGTTCCCCATCATTATTTTTGTGTTTGCACATGGGACAGTTTGCTTAATGACAAGACATTCATTATATATAGATAAATATACATATATATATATATATATATATATATATATATATATATATATATATATATATAGAGAGAGAGAGAAAGAGAGATATAGATATCCACATATACACACACACACACACACTCACACACACACACACACACACACACACACACGCACACACACGCACACACACGCACACACACGCACACACACACATATATAACAACATAGAGTAAAGAGGAATGCACACTGTGGAGTGCAGTACTACCATATGCTGCACTGCAGTGTCTGTAATGGAAATGTAATCCAACCATCTATGGATGGAACCTACAAATTTCTTATCTTCTAGTACCAAAGGTAAGAGTGCTACCTGTTGAGCTAGGACTATATACTACAGATGGGCACTGGTATGTGTCATCTCCATGCTGGGCCAGTAATCAAGGAGCCTGAATCCTCACCACTAACAATGCTGAGGGACGTGCACTTGGAATACAAATCAATACAGTCAGTATTTCCAGATGCAGACCTTTCTGCATCAAGTACAATTTCCCCTACGAGCACATAGGAAACACACTCAGGTTCTGATGGCCACAAGCAAGCTAACTGGTAAGCTGTATGTTAGAAAAGGATTTTCCATTTGCAGATATTAGACAGGCTAAAAGAATAAAATAAGCTAGAAATGGTGTTTCATTCATGTATACATTTTAGACAGCAAAAACAAAGTATCTTCCACTGAATGTTGACCTTTTTGCAGAAATAACAGTTTGTCAAGGGAAGACTGCAGAGGGTATTTAAATTATTTTCTCAAGAAAGAATCAAGACATAAGTTAAGCTAAAAACAAGACGTAGTCTAAGGATCAAGGATTAGGGGGTGGATATAGTCAATAGAGGAAAATTACTGAAAAGGAACATATAATATGCTGTGTGCAGGGCAGCAGGCAGTTAAGGTCAGTAAATTCATTTGACCTGTTACTTCAGAGAAGATGTCTAAAGCCTGAGCACAGAAAACAGGTTATCTAGAGACTATGTCAGTTTACGTTGTTCAGAACAATCAGAATGAGGTACAGCAACTTGAATTGTTTATCTGAACTGTTAATGGCGACAGTATTTCGGATATTGTGAACACCTAATAAAACCTTATTAAATGAACTACAGTGTTTGGAAAATTCATGCTGAACAGTGCACAAGACTTGGTTCATAAGGGAGAGACTGACACCTACTGAAGCATGAGCTTGGGTAATTAAGTCTTTCATTTCTCAGTCTCATGGCATACAGTGTTTTCAGCTAATTAAGGTAACATACCATCATATCAAATCTTACACTGTAACACCCCATCCATCATGAAATGCAGTACATGCTGGACACTAGAGAATATGTGGAGAACAGTCTTCTCAGTCTAATCATAATGGTAGAGATCCAGCCACATCTCATCCACATCTTGGTGAGTGTTGTCAGATGTGCTGCCTAAGTGCTTGACAGTATACCTTACCAGTACAATGTCCTGCAATAAGAAACACAACTCTGGTTTCATCTTACCCTCCTTATTATGGTGTACTTCCTAAATGAATTCATGAGGGAGAAGACAACTTCCTCACAGATTTATAACTTAAAAGATCATTGGCCTCAGAAATATTAGCTCTCAGGAGAGACTGGCTGCCCTTTCTCTGTTCTCAGTCTCTTACAGACCCCTCTGTGGACATCTTTTCTAGCCTTTCATGCCATGAAAAATCCATCCCTAGCTGATATCCTACTTTTTTCATAACTAATGGTACATCAAATACTCAGTTAAAAAAATTAACCATCATCAGCATATAAATAAGACACATTGTTGTGATAAATTCATATCACAGTGTATCTCTCACCTTGGAACAAACATCCACTACATGTTAAAAAGACTAGCATCCTTGCCACCTTCAAGGTAAAGCTAGATACTCAGATGGTCAGCCTCAAATTCTCCCCCCCTGCCTCTCTTCCCTTCCCTTCCATGAGACTAGATGGACACTTTGAATAGGGACTTTAAGATATGCTTGAAACGGTCTGCAGACAGATAGCCTAGTACTTGCCTATGAAACAATGAACCTCTAAGGTGGCTAAAAAACATTACCTTCCCCCAAAAAACAGGGTTAATAACACCAGATGGGATAAACATGTCTACTTGTCTATATGTATTGTAGAACATTAAAAACAGAAGACACAGCAGTTTTATGAAACATCGTTGTTTATTATACAAAAGAGCATACATGCACACACACACACACACACACACACACACACACACACACACACACACACACACACATATATATATATATATATACACATGTATAAGAGTTTATTATGAATAATAGCCATAATATCCAGTTAGTTTGATTGAAATGCTAACCTTTAACAAACTCATTGGCAATTACCATTAATTGCAACAAAAATTAACAAAATATGTTTGATTCTAGCCTTGAGGTTGGCAAGCTCACATAATGCATAGAAATGCTCTGAGTCTGAATTCTATAACGCTGAAGACTTACGATTACAGAAAAGAAAAACAAAACACAACTTTTATGTGGGGACAAATCCCCCCACACCCCGGAAAATTAAATATACTTACTCCAGGCTAACACAAATATGAAGAATAGGGAAAAACCCAGGCATCATGAAATGATCATTATAATAAAGTGCGACCATTACATAACCGGGAAAAAGCCAAAAGAAGAAGAAGACTCTCCTATGGTATTGAACTTGCTCACAGATCGATAGATACTGCAGAAAACCTTGCTGCAACAAAGACTTAGCCAAGATCTATAATAATGAGACTCTTTTGTAGTCAGGACAAAGAACTCACCTATCAAATATCAAGCTGCAGTAATTATTTTTGACAATGATTACTCCTCCACTGTGGTTTCAAAAAGAAAATAATTTCTTCCCTTAATAAAAGCATTAAAAAAGAAAACTGAAAAAGCATTTATTATTCCCAGTCATACTAAAAATCTTCTTTCCTAAAGGCACAAAAATATCTGGCTCACTTGATTCAGCAACAAAATGCTTATTTAACAATATATTTAACCTGGTGGAAGCAATGGACTGGACTCACACATCTACTAAAAGAATTGCTGACAAAAATGGTTGGAAAAATGTGAAACAAAAAAAAAAACAAAATAACAAATACAAATTTAATTATCAAAAATATAGCTCCCATTAAAATACTGTATTAATGTTAAACTTTTCACTATAGAAACCATCCATCAATACAGGTAACCTTTTAATTTTGACTATTCTTTCCCCTTTTTTCTTTCTTTCTTTTTTTTTTTTTTTTTTTTTTTTGGGTGAGCAGACAGAATATTATTTCAAAACCATTTGTTATTTCATGCTCAGCTTAACATCTGGCCGAGAAAAACACAGATAACTATTTAATGCATCCAGATTATTGTTTGTTGCCTTTTATGTTTGTTGATTAACAGTAACAAATGTGTATTTACTGCTGCTTATTCTTGGAGTGAATGCTTTTGGTTGACTATTATCTTGCTAAAATGAATAAGTATAGAGCAATAGACTTAACAACTGCTGTATTCTAACTGACAAATCTATGCATATGGCTACAATACAGACAGATGATCCCTACAGATGTTTGGGGAGAACTTTGCATATGTACAAATAACCCTTCACTCCTATGTCAACATATTTTCTCTATTTCTAAGCAGCAAAATGTTTCCCTCCATGTTGTTGTTGTGTTAATATGACTTTCTGTCAAGCCACAGACTTGTCAGACTAAAAATGGAGCTTTACATTTTTTTTTGCATCTTGTAAAGTTATTGCTTTCTGTATGTTGGTCCAGTGCAGAATGAATGGAGGGTATGCATTTCCAAGGGCTATGTATTTTATAAGTAAAATTCTCACTTTGTAAGCAGAAATGAGTATTTAATGTTTTAGATATGACCACTCAGCTAGTGGTTCACATAGGTGCCCAGTAATTGAGTTTTGTTGGGTTTGTGCAGCTTCTTGTGACAGTATTTAAGTATATGGATGTGGTGTGCCTTGTACAGTGGCAACACAAAGATTGTTAAGCCCTGCTTTACATTTTTTAGTTTGTTGTTTGGTGTAAGGGTTCCCGGAGGCAGACTGGCTCCTTACCTTGAGGTGAAGATTTTAGACTATGTGTCTTCTTGCCTGGTTCATGAGCACTCTTGCAGCTTTAATTTGGTGATCCATTGCTCTGTTGCTAGACAGAGATGGTCTGATAGTTCCCCTTTGATGTGTGAGCCATGCAATGGCTGTTATCATTTGAAAAGTAAAAGGCAAGTGCCTGGAATAGTTGGTTTGAGTTTGCATTATAATAAACAGTCACAGGTTTTTTTAAAATGTACTACTGTTCTATTAATGTAGTGCCCTGCATTTACTTCTGCATGGTTAAGAACATGTTGCTGTGACTGACAGGGTAAATGGATGTGGAAATGCCCGATGATCAGCTGCCTTACTAAATCCAAAGATTTATGAGTGAAGCAAAATAACAAATTGCTTACTTGCAGTGTTTTGCTTGTTTTAAACATTACACTTTAAAATTAATGTATTTTTCTGTAAATTTCTTTCCTCACTAATTTATAATTTAATCAGGCCATCCTTAACTCTAAGGGTTGTAAACTAACTATATAAATAAAGCGCTAATATACACATCAAAGCAAATAGAACCTCAACACATCTGGGAGCAACTTCCTGGATTAATTCAGTTACATCCTACAGTTACTCCAGTACAACTGCGATCAATTATAGCGTGTTAAAAACACTGGGAAAAATAAAAAGTAAGGCAAATTGTGAAAAAGCAAAGAAATAAGTAATTTGTCTGGATGGTGTGACACCAGGATGAGTGGAAAATCGGGTCTGTATTATATCAATGAACCTTTAGGTTGCCGAACACCTAAACGTCAACCCCTAAATGTCAAAAGCTACAAAGCATGAACGGCCAGTTACACATATTTTTTACAGGGAAAACGGGCTTTTATCCATCCCTGTGTTCATAGATAAACATATTCTGGCAAATCAGTTTATGAACATTCTGAAATTTCTATAAAATGAAAATCAGACTTTGTTTCATGATTTATTACTGGGAACAGTTAATATCCACCTCTCTGCTGACATTGATAGAGGTGACTTTTGAAACAATCAGAGTTAAGACAGATTAAAAGTTTTGTATTTTCCCTAACATTATGTTATTATTAAGGTACATGTTTTGACATCTGTGTCATTCAAATGTACATCTCTCAACATCTTAGCTTGAGAATTCTGGAGAAACTCTAAAATAAGTAGGAGGCCTAGGCCCCAAGACAGGGACAGTTTTACCTATAGCTGTTATAAATGTAGTTACTAGAATAACAACCTTTGTCTTACATGCTTTCTATAAAGTGTAGGAAACCCTATTGCCCTGGTTAACTTAGCTACTATAATAACATTTTTGTCTTGTTTGCATTTTCTGGAAAATATGAAGTCTGAAGCTCAAATATTTGTAATTGTTTGGTGACTCCAGTCCCCAGTAATTTCCCAGAAAGGTTCAATCATTCATAACTGGTATGGAAGTTTCTTACTAATTAAATGGTGACTATTACATTTTTGAAGAGGATGTCTTATACCATTGACTTTATCAAGTATAATCTCAGTAATACATAGAGTGTTGCACCAGCCTAATCATTCATGCATGGTAAGGAAGACAATTGGAAGGGAGTACTGTACTGTATAAATAAGAGTTATATAGCATCACCAAACCCCTTAATATTAGATTAACAAAATTAACTCACCTAAATTTAAATCTGGATGTAATTTGACTAGTATAAACTCATTTTGTCTGTATGATGACTACAATAGAATTGTAATAACAAATATAGTAGTACAAAATTTGTATTGTAGAAAAACTTTTTATATAAAAAATTAGATTCATAAACTAATTGCAAAGATTTGATGCATTTTGTTTTGATACATTTAATGATATCTGATTGTTCTCATATTATTGCAAGCCCTTTTCTTTTCTCTGAATGGCTATATGAATGGCTAAATAATTTAGAAATAACTTGTAAATATTAAATTTAAGCTGAGTATTTGATTCTATATTTAAATATCCAAGAATTTACATAAATTAGAAGGCAGAGAGCATAGATATTCTCATATTAATTATACTTAGAAGGTTTGCTTGGGTAGTTATACTACACAGGCAAGAGGTTTACTACCGCATAGTGTTGAATAATGGTTATCATATTAGATTTTATACATTTTTAAGTATCTTTTTTATTGTTTGGTGCCTATCAGAATTGTGCATACATTTTATGCAGGAAACTACTTGGAACATTCTACAAGCTCATATTTAATGTCCTATATCATACATATACAGTTTATCTGAGCTTAAATTTAAATTAAGAATATGAAGTGGCTGTCTATCTGTGTTAATGGTTTAAATAATAATATAAAAAGGAGAAGTTTATTTAAATACATTAACCTACATAAACCTCAACTAGTATTTCTACAAGAAACACACCTTTTAGAGCAATATACAAGTAAGATAAATCTCAACAATTACGCAGTTTTAGTAAGTTCCCAATTTAAGCAGAAAAAGAGAGGGGTAGCTATATTATACAGAAATAAAACAGTTATTTCCAAAATAATTAACTCTCATCACTATTCATCTGTTATGTTTTGTTCAATAAACATTGAAATAAATAGAAAAATGTATACATTAGTCAATTTATATTAGATTCTAGGAGCTGAAGTTAAAACAGTTAATCATCATTCTGAAGACATAATTCATTTTGCAAAGGGCAGTTTAATAATAGTGGGAGATTTCAACTGTATCATGGATGATAAAGATACAGATTCAAAAACAAAAAAAAAAATGGAAATCTTCCACATCAAAAGCACTTTTAAAATTCATAGACACAACATGTATTAAGGATATTAATGAATTTGCTGACATACACTCACTATTCTTTACATTCTATTCACATAGACATAATTCCCACTCTAGAATTGATAGGGTATATGTGTTGAATGATTTAACAACAAATTTAGAAGAAGTCAAGGCTATAACTTGTCCCTTATCAGACCACAATGCATTAGTTTTTGAAATAGATTTAATCTCAGTTCATTCTATCTCAATAACAAGAATACCTTCATATATAACAAAATTAAAATAATTTAATGATTTTTACATAAACAAACTAGAGACCTTTTTAGAAATGAACTTAACAGAAGACATATCAGAAACATATATCTGGGATTCCTTAAAATCATATATCTATGGTAAAGTTCTATCTTGGTATATTACCAATCAAGAAAAAATGGAACAAAGACATATTAGATCTACAAAATAAATAGATAAGCTTAAATTAGAAATACAGAGAGGAAAATACAGATTTAATATGATAACTTGTTCAAACAAACAATAAGTATTCTGAAATACTGCATCATAAAATTATGATAACCTAGAGAAAACTAAATTAAATTCTTACTCTATGAATCCCACTTATCAGAGAAAATTAGCAAACAGAGTGAAGGAAATTATTAAAAGTAAACAAAAAAGTTATATATCCCTTATACAAAGAAGAAAGTTACTGACTTAAACAACATTTTAGAAGCTTTCAGACTCCATTACAATACACATAACTGTTCAAATTCAAAGGTTTTATCTCTTCAACAAATGAAACCATTCCTTAATAAAAAATATACTTACTAAATTAACACAAGAACAAATAAATATTGTTAATAAACCCATTACCATGACTGAATTAGGCAAACTCAAATGAAATAAAGCTCCTGGTCCAGATAATATATTACCAGAGATGTATAAATTAATACCGAGTCAAGCTCTATTCTTACTTTTAAAAGTATACACTATAGTCAAGGAAGATACAAACATACCTCCCTCCTGGAAATATTCATTAATATCCCCAATAATAAAAACAGGTACAGTTGAGAAACTCTGTACCTCATATAGGCCCATAACCTTATAAAATGTAGACTATAAAATGTTTATGGCGATTTTTGCAGATAGAATCAAACATTTTCTCTCCTTATTAATACAAGAAGATCAAACAGGCTTTATAAAAGGGAGACATACTTATGATAACATTAAGAGGATTTTAACACTGAGTGTAATAAACTTAAATATTTGGATTTAACTATAATCTCTTTAGATATTAATAGTGCCATTGGTTCTGTTGATTGAAATTACTTATTTCTAGTTTTAGATGAATACAAGTTCCTTACAGCTTTCATTACACTAATCAAATCCCTTTATCAAAATTCCCCAGCATATGTCAAACTAGGATCCCACTGATCTGGAACCACTACAATTATAAAAGGGACTAGACAAGGTTGTCCCTTGTCACTCTTGTTATTTACACTACTGATAGAGCCCTTTTCAAATAAGCTTAGATTAGATAATAAAATTAAAGGTATACAAATCAACAGAGCCTTAAATTTAAGACTTCATCTCTTTGCTGATGATATACTTTTAACCCTCTCTGATTCAAATAATTCTCCACAAGCTTTATTTAACTCTATAGCTATTTCCCAAAATATTTCTGGACTACAATGCAATGAAAATAAGATAAAAAATTTACTTTCCAATAGTAAAGCGAAAAAATACATAAAACATTCTCCAAATATATTGTAACAGAAGGCAAACTTCATTATTTGGGTATTTATCTGACAAGTGATTTAAATGACTCACTTATATTAAACTATAACATAATATTATATAACATTGAGCTAATTATAACTAATTGGAACAAATAGCTATTTACAATGGGTGACAGGTTATATTTGATTGAATCAATATTTTTTTATGAAAATGTTATACCTCATACAAATCATTTCTCTTCCTCCCCCCAAGTATATTATTCAAAAATATAATAAACTAGTATTAAATTATTTATAGTTCAGAAACAAACCTGGAATTGTTATAAAAAATCACTTGGCAGATTGGGAAGATGGAGGGACAAAGCTACCAGATATTGAAACATATATACTTTCTTCCATTGTTAAAAATATAACATTATGGTTAAACTCATCTTACACTCCTATATGGAAACAAATACACGAACAAATCTGGTTAGAAACTATACACATTCACACTCATGATCACATGTCCATTTTACTAAATCCCTTTATTGGATGCTTAAAGACTATATACTAAAACTAAAATTATTAAAATACCATCTCAATATATAAATCTTACATTGACTAACTTTAAGAAATTTGTTAATAAAAATCCCAGCATCAAATCATGGTCCTTCTTACTTTTTCCAGTTGCTTTTGCATCCAATAGTCTTGAAACATTTCAGAATTAATAAGATGAATGTATTAAAGAAAGGAAATGTATTATTCTGGCATCAACTATGAGAATTAGGAAGAACCTTATCCAATAATCAATTAATCAATAAATATGACATAGACAAAGACATGTGGTTAGCTCTTCAATCATTGAGGCAATATATTATAAATAAGATTGAATTAATGTAAACTTCTGTTAGAACTGACACTCCTATACTCATTGAATATATTATAATAATTACAAACAAATCTTTCCAAGGTAATGGCTACTTATTCAACATTTATAAAATTATTAAAAAAAACAAAAATATATCACACAAAACCTTACTGGAGTTACTATACAAAAGTAAATGGTAATCCTGTGTCAGACGAAGATAAAAATGTATTCTTAAATCCTCAAAACATTCCACAGTATCACTTCATTGGCAATTATTTACCTGAAGATCCTTACACGAAAGTTTCTTTACACCTCACACACTAACCTTAATGTTTGCTAAAGAAAAAATATGTTGGAGATGTGAGATAAAATTAAAAGCTGATTGGCAACATATTTTTTATGAATGTAAATGCCTTAAAGTATACTGGAATAACAATTATTTTTTCAGGTTGTATTCAATGATAATTTTTAATTAAGTAAATCCTTAGTCTTATTCAATTCTCCTCTATCAAGGTGTCCCCCCCCAAAAATTGGACATTATTAACTATAGCTCTAAAGATCATTACCATTCATTGGAAAAGTATAACTTCTCCTTCCTTCAAGGAATTTAAAAATCTTGCCTTAACAGTTTGTCATATGGAAATTTCTACTCTGAAGAATAGAACCAACAGAACTACTTCATATTACAACACATGGATGACAGTAATAGAAATACTGGAGAAAATGGATATAAATACTCAGTAAAATGATATATAGTTAATACAATGTTCACATAATTTTAAACTGTGTAGACACCAATGTAAATAGCTTCATAATGTTATGGTTATATTGTTATATGATTGTATTACATTGTATATTGCTTTTTTCTTTGATAGTTTCAAGATGTTACTATAACAAAATTCAAATAGAACGATTTAAAGTAAAAAAAAATTTAAAATAAACATGAGGTTTATGCTTAGTGAAGCAACATTTTTGGCTGGTCAGCACTTTCATCCTGAACAAAAGGATTTCATCACACTAAAAATACAATTCTTTTTCCAAGGATTCTTATTATTTTTTTAATTTTCAATGACAACAGCCAGCCTGGGATTTCAAACTACCATCTAAAGGATTATATGCAATAGAGAACAGATTCTAATTATTGTAAGTATTAGCATTAAAAAGGAGAAGGGTAGGGTTAGAATTCTAGGCTTTACACCTAGTTGTTGGCTTCCATTTGGATTTGCAATGAGCCCTCAGAAGACAACATAGACAACTTTTAACTAATGCAGCTCTCCATACTATAATTTGTAAAAGACGACAACTCTTCTACTATCATTACCTAGTACTCTTGAAACAAATTCTGATTCCTTCAACTTTCAGCCCATGAAAACCAACTATATAAAAAAAACTCCTATCTAAACTTAAATGTTCTTTGACTGGACCTGATCAACTACCCAATGAATACCTTAAACCTGCTGCAAGTGCCATCTGTTACCCTGTATCTATCCTTATAAATGGGTCTATTTCTGAGCAATATGTTCCATCTCTTTTAGAAAGTGCCTCATATAATCCCCCTTCACGAAGGTGGTACCTCCACAGATTTCTCTAACTACAGACCCATTGACATTCTCTCACCACTAGCAAAACTACTGGAAAAATTTATTCACACACAACTCCTCAATTGTTTCCTGAATAACAACCTTCCATCAAGGTTTTCATCCAAAACATAGTACAACAACTGCTTTAATTAGTTTTATAACTACTGAGAATGAACATAGAAACAATGGGCTTCTAACTTCCTCCACATTTCTTGACTTATCCAAAGCCTTTGATACTGTGTCACGCACAAAAAAAACTCATCTCTGACCTAACCCTCCTTAACCTCTCCCATTCAGCCCTTTCCTGGTTCATCAGTTACTTAATAAACTGCCAACAATCAGTAAGATGGCAAAATTAATTATGTTCCTCTTTAGCTATCTCTGTCAGCATACGTCAAGGGTCTATTCTCAATCCCCTTCTTGTCACAATATTCACAGACAGATTACACTACCACTCAGCATGCTACACTTGTTCAATATGCAGATGATTCCTCACTTATATGCTCAGTTCCATCCCTATGTGCACTACTCAACAAAACCCAGCAATCCTTCCTGGACATAGAAAAATACTTTAACAACTCACAACTAATTCCTAACCCTTCTAAAACAAAACTAATGCTCTTCTATAATAGAAAGAAATCTATAGATTCGACTTTTTTTACCTTTTACTCATCTAGTATACCCTTATTGAACCAGTTGATCAAACTAAGCTACTCAAAATCACCATAGATAATGAGCTGAAATTTCATAAACATTTAGCCCTCGTCATCAAGAAACTACACTTCAAACCTGAAAAATTGTCTCATTGGTGTCCCTTGAAGTCTCACAAACTGAGTATGTCAATATACCGGGCCCAACAACAAATAGTGAGGAAACTTCTCTGTGTGGAAGATCTAAGATTCCTTAGAGTTCAGGCTCCTAATAAAAAACACGCTGTGAATATCCCACTTAATAACAGGTGGTAGAAATACTTTCTATAAAAACTTTCCAAAGTATAAATCCACTAATGAAAGTAGGGAAGCACAAATTAGTTCAAGTTGAATCTTCTTTATTAGAAACACATAAACAAGCAAGCCGAACAGTAGTTGAAAAAACAGAATAAAGTGTAGAAATTTACCGTTCCATTTATATAACTGTGTAAAACCTGTTTACACTTTAAACATGGTTGCTTGTACAGAATTGAGATCTTCCTAACTGACTCTACCAGATTCACTATCAGTAGAACCCTCCTTGTATCTAACCTCTTATATGCTTCACCTATCTAAATGCAACTTAACCAAACTAGAATCCTAGTACCATAAAATAGCCAGATTTGCCATTAACCAACCTGCAAGAACTCATCACTGTAATATTCTACACTGACTCAACTGGCTGGAACTCCCCAACCTATTAACCTTTAACCAACTTATATTTACTCACTACACTGTGTTTTACCCTGATAGCTGTCCTTCTATTAGTAATGTAGTTCAGCCCTACTTTTGCAGCAGAATCCTAAGGTCTTCTCATAAAATGCTTTTGAAAGTCAGCAAGTCTAATAATAGCTGGGGAGATTCAATATACTCATGCAAAGTTGCCAAAACATGGAATGAAATTCCCCCAAATATATTCCACACTAGCAGGATTTCTAAATTCAAACAGCTATTAAGGGAACACCTCAAATACACTTGGCTCTGCTCCTGTACCAAACCTGATTAACAAATCTTAACAAACCCTTGATCAGCTCACTCCTCTTTTTACTAGCTCTCTCCTTTCATTCCTTATTATCCTTCCACAAATCTCCTGCCTCCCTCCCTTAACTGCTTTCTTCTGTTATCTATCTCTATCTGCCTATCAATTCCTTTCCTTTCCCTTGATTATTTTTCTCTTAGATTGGTCCTAAAAGTCTATTAAACTCTATTTTACTTTTACTAATTTTTCATCACTGCCACTTCTAGTATTTTAAACTCACCTTAATTCTCTGCAGATGTCTGAAGTATGTATGTATCTTGTATTGTTGACTTTACTCATTTCATATATTTTATATTGTATATTTATTTTGTATACTGTATATATTTCTCAAAATGCCTTTGTACTTTTTCAATTTTTGTCTTTGTGGAGTTTATTCCCCCAGGCATCTGCTGAAAAAGGCAGTTGGACACTCCCAGTAAACACATGGAAATAAATAACTGAGCTAAACTAACTAAACAAATAATGTTAGTCTCCATGGAAAACAAATGTGAGAAAGGCATGTTTCCTCTGCTGACATGGCTCTCAAACTCTTATCTTCAGAATCAGGGAACAAGCCAGAAAAAAAGGTAATGAACAGGGTATTCTTTTTTCAAATATTAACTGTATTGATTTTAAAGGGTATTAAGAAAAGAAGACTTCAATTAACATGTACTTTTTGAAGTAAAATTATTCTGTAAAGATTGCAGTCATTTGTTGATCACATACCACCAGCTTTTCTCTATAAAAAAACAATCACAGATTATTTGAGGGGAGATCAAAATTCTGAGCTGGAATCATTGGCATTCATGATAAATAGTAACTTTTGATAGTTGGTGCGCTAGTGATAAAGTAATACGTCTAGAGGTGGGTTGGGGGTTAAGGTACATAAACTGGGAAAGAAACATGCAAGGATGGGTATGTGTAATAAAAAAAATAAGCAAGTCATTGGTGATTTGGATAAAAAAAATCATCAGGCGAGTACCAAAAGCAGTTAGGTGTGAACAAATGCTGTCAGCATTCTCTCTGTGTGGAGTTTCATCCCTATACGCTTAGCAGAGAATGTATAATATCTGCCTTCTGTAAATTATTTTCAACATCCATGCGGTAAAATTGCAATTTCCTTTTAACATTCCCATCTGGCAGAGAAATATTAGCCATTTGAAACCCATCAACTGCATCTTATTAAGACTCCAAGAGAGGAGCTCTACAGCTTGTAAAGACAGCATCTATTTCTTATAATTAGCCAGTTAGAAGACATGTACAATGAACAACTCACAATTTCCATCATTTCACACAAGGCAGTGAAGCAAAAGAATTGCCATCTGCCTAGAACACTAGGTCCCAACATCCAGGAAGTGAGAAGTGAAAGCTAGAACATTACTAAAAGGAGCTAGGTCTAGTTTATAAATATAACATATTGGGCAGTGAAAATAAACTAGGAAAATAAGGGTCTGTGTTCCCAGATTAGTGCAAAAAAATTGACAGGTATATACAGACAGGGAAAGTAAGAGCTGTTACAGTGCAGGTTCTCAGGCTATAAACTGTGAAAAGGAAAACCAGATATGAAGGGAAATAAGTCTGAAATGTAACTCGCAAAGTGAAGTGTCTGTAATTGTTGTTACAACCACTTTTCGGTCTATGGCATGGCTAAAAATTGTCAGTTCATTTACCTAGTTATACTAAAACAAATAAATATTTAAATAATGCATATCTATATCTATATTTATATCTTTCTATACACACAGATACACACACACACACACACACATATATATATATATATATATATATATATATATATATATATATATATATGTATATATATGTATATATATATATATATATATATATATATATATATATATATATTTTTTTTTTTTATATGGTTCTACTTCAGTTGACCTAACTTCCATTTGCCTGACACTCACTTGACTGAGACTGAATCACCTAAACTTCACTTCACCTAAATTTCACTTGAGCTAAAACTCATTTCACTGACAATGAGTACTGGCAGTATGTAGAGCACTGTAAGGCAAGTAAAAGGTATATGCCCTTTTCTCCACTGTAGTGCAACCCTGGAGTTAGAATATATAGTTGGGGTGCCCCCACCTAGTTTGATTTTATATTCTCTAGTCTGCTTTAATATTGTTCAATGAAACCAAACTACTAGAGGGGGCTCCCCCCCCCCCCACACCCCAAGGTGTGATGATTTGATCTCAGTCAAATGAATGTCAGGCAAATGAATGTCAGGCAAATGGAAGTTAGGTCAACTGAAGTAGATCCATATATACATATATATATATATATATATATATATATATATATATATATATATATATATGAGTCTACTTCTGTAGACCAAATTTACAATTTGCCGAAGCCCAAATTACTGAGACCACACTGCCGAAAGAACATATCAACAAAACTACACTCTACCTAACGACGGAACACTGAATATCAACTATCAAACATCCCAACAAAATTCTAGACAGTTGTCATATGTACACTTAATCACCTTCCTTTCTTGATGTTTTTGCAGGGGAGCAAGCCCCCCTGCACCCCCTGCTAATTGTACATACCAGCTCCAAGACTGCACTAAATTGTAGAAAAGGTACGATTCAGACAAGGCAGCATACTACCTTGTTTGGTGTTCCATGGTTTGGTAGAGTGTAGTTTCGTTGATATGTTTCTTTGGCAGTGCTGTCTCAGTGACTTGGGCTTTGGCAAACTGTAAATTCGGTCTACAGAAGTAAACCAATATATATATATATATATATATATATATATATATCTATATATATATATATATATATATATATATATATATATATATATATATATATATATATATATATATATATGTATATATATATATATATATATATATATATATATATATATATATTTATAAAAAAATCACCTATGACTAACATCGCATATCAAATGCTCAAAAGGGAAAACACAAAAATAGCTTTTAAGATCAAATCTAAAAAGATCACACTAATAAAATAATAATAATAATAAAAAAAATATATATATTTCTTTTTTTGCTGAGAGAAAGTCCTCATGCACACCCCACACCCCTTTGCTAACTACAGACTCCAAGATCACACAACAGTAGGGAAAAGACAAATTCCCAGATGTTGCAGTCTTGTACACAAAATAGTCAAAAGGCTGAAAGACAAAGGGAAAACAGCATTCACTCAACTGAAAGTTTGCTCTTACATATCGCAGCCATATTCATAGAGAGATAAATATAGATAGATATAGATATTTCTCCATCCATTTATATATATGTTTATATATAACAGTTTAGATTACAGTCATGAGTTGATTATTTTTTGATACATTACTATGCTATTCAATAGGATACTCTGCATGACACTGTAAAATGCAGTCAGCATACACACTCATACATACATAGGTTCTGATGCCCTTTTTCATGTACACATAGGTTCATAGGTTCATAGGTAGGTACTAGGCTATTAGCCCTGTCACTTATATAAGCCTAGCCAAAAAGGTTCCCTGGCTTTTGCGACCCAAGAAAAGTATTTTCTTGTGCCCCTGTCAAGCAGTGCCACAGAAGTGATCCCCTTGGTGAATTTTCTATTTCCCATCCAGTCATCAAGATTTTTCTTAAAGAGGGTCAATGAGGAGCTTTGCTTGACATGAATGGGTAGTTTTTTCCAGAGTATGGGAAGTCTCTGGGACAGGAGTCTATCCCTCCAGCATGTTCTGTTTATTGTGGTGACAAGGTTTAGGTCCCTGGAGCATGTAGTTCAGAGAGATTGGGATTTCTTTAAGTGGAGCATGTCCAAGAGCTCTGGGTTTGACATAGCTTTGTATATTAGGCTGAGATCATCTTTGAGTAGGCGATATGCGACAGAGTAGAGCTGGAGTTTTTTGAGATGGTCTGCATATGGCATCTGTTTGAGGCCGGTAATCCTCTTAGTGAGGTATTTCTGTGGCCTTTCCAATTGTTGTAGGTGTCTTGTGAGATACATGCCAAATGGGGCATTGTACTCTATAATGGGTCTGATGAGGGATGAGTAGATAGGAACAATGACCTCCTTTTTTCTAGAGGAGAACCCTTTTGTGATGTGGTGTGCCACGAAGAAGGATTTCCTGACTACTGTGGCGATGTGGTTATCAAAGGAGAGACTACTGTCCACCTGTTTCCTGAGATCTCGTATCACAATTTCAGCATTTAGTGAGCTACCACCTATGTGGTAGGTCATGGGTACCGAGTTTTTCCCAAAGGGGATGACAATGCACTTCTTGGCATTGAGCTTGAGGCCATGATTTTGACACCAAGCATCTGTCTCTGTGAGGCCTTTTTGTAGAATATCTACATCATTAGGTGATTCTATTATAGCTCCCAGTTTGCAGACATCTGTGAACTTTGTTAGCCAATGACCTTCTGTGTTGGCCAGCACTTCAGAGAAGTAGATGCCGAACAGGAGAGGATGCAGGACCAAACCCTGTGGTACTCCACTCGTCATTGGTCTGAAGTCGGACTTGGAGTCGGATACCTTTACTGTGTGGGTTCTGTCAGTGAGCCAATTGGCCTCCCATCTTGTGACATAGGGATTTATGACCAGTTTAGTGAGTTTATCTATAATTCCAGAGTGGGGGATGGTATCAAAAGCCTTGGCAAGGTCAAGATAGGCTGTGTGCACTACCTTGCCCTCGTCTACGGCTCTAGTGACTGCTTCAAATAAGTCAATCAGGTTTAGTAGACATGATCTATCTTTTACAAACCCAAACTGAGTGGGGTTCAGAGTTTGGAGGTTACTTATGTCTTTGTTTATAAGCACCAAGATGATATGTTCCATGACCTTGCAGACCAGGCTCGTCAAGCTAATGGGGCGGTAGTTTCTGTGGTCTGTGGTGGCACCCCCTTTGTGGAGTAGGATAGCTATCGCTGTGCACCATTCAGCAGGCACATAGCCTGAGGTGAGGCTATGATTGAACATGGTGGTTAGGTGGGGTACTAGTTCATTCTGTAGTTTATGCAGTACGCAGCCTGTGATGTTGTCTGCTCCCATGGATACTGTGTTGTTGGCTTTGGAGAGTGCGGTCTTTACTTGTTCATCTGTGATTACAGGGGCTTTGCATTCTTCTGGTATTAAGATGGGCCCTTTGGAGGGTGAGAGGGGGGTAAAGTTAGCACTGAACCTATCTGCCAGGATGTTGGCAATATCAGTTGGTTTTGTATATTTAGTGCCATTGTGCTGTAGCTCAGAGCAGATCTGAGTGTTGCCATTGAGATTCTTGACATAGCTGTAGAATACTTTGTGATTGTCTTTGGAATCAGTGATAATTTTATTTTCATAACTGGCTTTGGAGGATTTTATGAGGTATCTCAGCTTCTTGCTGAAGCTGACGAGGGAGTTCCTCCAGTCTTGGGATTTTACTCTTTTTTGCATGTTAGCCGAATATTGTCTGTATGAGCACAACAAAAGTGTCATGTACAACACCTGTTCACTCTTGTTCAGCACCCATTTATCTGGTATTGGCTTAATCTGCATTACAGTCATACTCTATATATTCATCTGTTTGGTGGTCTGACCCTGGTAATCATGCAGCTACTAATGCCAGTGTGTCCATAGTTAAGTTACACAGTGTGCAGCATTCAGGCACAATGAAGCCTGTCATGCATGGTACATAGTGTAATGTACCACCAGAAGCATCCACATAGTGAAAATTTTAGGTGACCATACACTTGCTCTATGATGCTTTTTGTCTGTTGGTAATTGGTATTCTATGCCTCCTCCACCTGATTGGCAGGCCTCCTTAGAATTGTGACCAGTCATGATGGCAGTGTATGTACCATATTTCCCTATAGGCAGGCATGTGGTATGCTTCTACTCTGGACAGCATTCTGCATGGTGCTATAGAACCAGATGGTAATGTCTATGTCGGATATAGGGTGAGTGCTAATGAGCTAGCTAAAGTGATTGGCATAAGTTATAATGAGTAGTTTCAATATATACCTCACAGAGGTTAGCTAACTGTTCTTTCACTGTGTTATTTATTTTGCCTCCTGGCATGATATGGTTCTGATGTAGGAAATATCTGCCAGGACAGAAGTATTTATCTATAGAAATAAAGAAATTAATTTTTTATCAAGAATTTCTGTGTCTGGAACTACAGAATTATAATCATCTGAAGAAATATGCCTTAGCTACACCTTCTTGAATACTTGTGTTACAAGATGGAAACCTGAAAGAAAGCTAGAAAAATTGGAAGCAGAAATTTACATTTTTCATTACTTCAGTGAATTAGATGAGCAGTCAGAAGTCTAATGTGTTATATTCTTACAGTTTATTAGGGGAGAAAACATAACAGCATTTAACCCTTTTATTTTATTTATTTTTCTTGAAAAGCAAATAGAGAGATTAGAAATAATTATAGAAAAAAAACAGTAATTATTGACAGGTCAGAAAAAAATGTTGTTTATCACAGTTTTCTTTATAAGAGCACAAAGTCCTACAGAAACTATAGATATGTATGTTACTGAGCTAAGGAACGGAGCCAAAGACTAAGGATTTGGTGAGTTCATGATTTTTTATTAACAGATAGAATATCTGTATTATAAGAAATAATGATATACGGAGAATGCTGATGTGATGTGTAGAGCAAATTAAATTACAAGTGCACAGTTAAAATGTTAAATTGTAAAATAATATGTGTATATTAAATATGAGTCAAGTAATAAATCAAAACTGTAAAGCAAAAGCAGGATGTATTTTAAATTATGCAGTAAAGGCTTATTACTATTCAAAAATGAGCATGCAGATTGGACAGCCAATCAGCTTTCACATTGTAAAACAAGCATATATCAATAGAAAAAAGTCTGGATCTTGAAGTACAATTGAGTGGCCAGACTTTCTAAGGGTATATGAAGAAGAACACAGCAAAACATAAGAAAAATCGGGTAGGTTCTGCAAAACTACACAAACAGAAACTTACCTGATTTACCTTATATTTTTGCACTGGCCCTAGTAAAACTGCTTTTTTAAACTATTAAAAAATAAACAGCAGTTAAGATTATGTTCCTTCTATCACTTCTGCACTACACTGATGTACTGAGTAAGCGTAGGAATGTAAGTCCCATACCCATGAGCAGTGCATAAGTCTAAGAGAATGCAGGAGAAGACTGATGTGTCCTTATACAAATACATTATTTAAGAAAGGTAAGCAATTTATTATTAAATAATGTAATTGTATAATAACAGTAATCCACTCCTGTTTGTGGGCACATCAGGATTTACCTACAGTTGGTTTTGTTTAATCCCTTGGGTAAATTCTAATATACCTACACATCGTCATGGATTACTGCTTAAGTAATAGATAAGAAAAACAGAGTCAAGTGAAAATTTATAGTGGAGGGAACAGAAAACTGTATATCTTTGTAATTATGGCTTGTAATGGTTATAGCTATAAGCATGACATTAAGAGTTATCCAGTTGTTGTTGTTGTTGTGTCTTTCGGCTTATCCCGGGGTTGCCACAGTGGAACTCCGGTCCGCTAATGTTTGGTAGTGGATTTTTATGTGCCCAGTTACCAGCCCTGACACACAACCTTCAATGAAGACATGCCCATTCACGCATGCCTCCACACAGAAGACGCTCTAGCTGAGAATCTAACATGACAACGTCTTGCTGTGAGGCGACAATGCTACCGCAGCACCACTACCGCGGGTATTAAGAGTTATTCAGTATTTAATAAATTCTCCAGAAACTCTTCTAGAAAAAGACATTTCATTAAGGTATATAACTTCAAGAACATGTCTTTAGAAATTTGCATTGTTAAACAGAAGTGTGAACCGAAGCTGTTTGTTGGCACTTCAGAATTGAAAAAAGTCTGATAATGTGAAATCTGAAAAAAATGCATCAGAAAAGGAAGAATTGTAAAGCAGACTCTTACAAAGAAATTCTGAGAATTAATGAACGGAATGTGGAACACATAGGTTCACAGGTGTATACTAGGCTGCAGATCAGAGTGTATGTGATGTGTGCTGTGCCTTTAAGAAGCATCTTAAAGACTGTATGTGCACGTATAAATTCCAGACACGTGTAATCCCTAGTGCCATTTTGAAAGAGCAGCCAGAGAGTGAGCATGCATGATCGCAGTTTTTAGTTTGTATATAAGTTGCTTAAGTTAAAGTCAGTAAACTTCTATAGTGATGTGTTTGTATAAAATAAAGCTGCTTGAACAGAACCCACGACGACTCTTCTATTGTGTCCAAAGTAGGAGAGCGACATGGTGTCAGAACTGGGATGGCAGAGAAAAATATTCAGAGCCATGAGGTGCAGTGATGACAATGAAGGTAAAACTAAGAGAAACGAGCATGAAAAGAGCCAGAAGAGAATCAAAGGTAACGAGAAGTAAAACAATTCGGTAAAAAAGACAAAATGGGGTATTACAAGGGCACAGACCACATTATTAAGTAAGTAGAAGGCACGAAAGGTTTATCAGCTAAAGGAAATGTTTGAAACAAAGGTATCTGATGAAACAATTAATAGTAAAGCAAAATGAGCATGTTTAAAGCAAAACGAGTGGGTTTAAAGCGAAACGAGTGGGTTTGAGACAAAACGAGGACAAGAAAGGTGCAATGGGCATGAAAAGGGTTTAAACGAGCAAAATTAATATAATAAGGGCATGAAAAGGGCACATTAAGCAAAAATAAAGCATGTGCTTTGGCAAAGTGCTGTGCTGTGTCATAACTGTGACTTTGTATTGTATCAAGGGGATAACTAAAGTTATTTGAAGTATCCCAAAGTCTGTAAAAAGTGCTTACAGAGTGTGTTTATTACTGTGCATATATTTTGAAGATTTCATTGTGTGCAAGGTGCAGCTATTTTGTAAAATACAGCCAAAGTATAGCCATTTTGAAAAGTTTATTGTGCTGGGTGTGTCTATATGCAAAGTGTCACTATTACAGAGTGTTTCTTGTACTGTAAAGAGTTGCCTAGCAAGGTACCACCATTTTGGGAAAATTTCAATGTGCTGTGTACAGTTTATTTGCAAAGTGCAATTACTTCATAATGTTATAGACTTTAGCAATGCATTAATTATAAAGAAACCCAGTTCATTTGCATTGTGCAGTTATTTGATATGTTTCTTTCACTGATAAGAGGTGATTTCCTGCAAAATGATATTACAAGAGTATTGCAGTGCCTGAGAGTTTTATTTCACAAAGTCCAAGTGTTCAAAGATTGTATGAGTTTGCCTAACAGCATAATTAAAAGCCCAAAAAAGTATAATTTTAGAGACATAAAGTCATTGAGCAAAGTTACAAATAGTGGCATAAGTTTCTGGCATATGTGCTTATTTGCAAAAACCCTTCACTGGCATGTGTTAATATGGCAGACAGATTTTGAAAGCCCCTACCACTTGTATTTGATCAGAATATTTCAGAAAATTGGTGAATATTTGAGCAAGAGCTTGATATTTTTATACAAGCAGCTTATGCAGATAGAGATGCATGCACTGGGACATTCATTTTGCTAACCTTAGCTGGGTCAGAGGCCATAGAAAGAGACCATTTATTTGTGTATGCACCAACGGTAAATGAATGAGAAGGTAAAAACCATCATATTGTTGTACAGGCTGAATTAAAGGAAGACCCCAAGGGTTTGAAGCACAAATTCATGGAAATGTGTAACCCCCAGACAAATATTACATTAGAAAGGCATTTGTTTTACATGAGAGATCAGAAACCAGGGGAAACTTTTGCAACTAATATAACTGACCTGAGAAACAAAGCTAAAATGTGTCAGTTTGATGACTTAAAGGATGAGTTGATAAAGCACAGGCTTGTGTGTGGCATTAATAATGCTTCTGTGAGAAGGATTTTGCTTCTTTACAGTGATTTAATGTTAAGCAAAGCCATAGAGGTTTGTTAAATCCATGAGATGACAGAAAAACACACAAGTATGCTTGCGAGTGACAAGAGCATTTTTTCAATAGGCTCCAGAGTAAATGTAGACAGCATGCAACATGTGGCAAACAGAAGCAGGCCCATGTGCGTGGCAACCACAACCCCTGCTGGTTCACCAGGGAAAGCACGTAGCTTTCCAGCAAGTTTTACGAAGGGAGCAAGCTCAGTGCAGTGCAAGCTTGAATTAGCAAAACCCAAACCGAACTTTCTTGTTAAATGTCACAATTGTGGTGCAAAGCACGAGTCTAAAAGATAGAAGCGCTTAGCATTTAGTCAGAAATGTCACAAGTGTAAAAAATGGAACCATTTCCAAAAGTTTTGCAAATCAAGTAAGCCTCACACAGTTGTAAAGAAAAGTCACACCAAGAAGCAAGTTGATAAGTAGAGCCAAAACAGTCAGCTTTTTATGTAGATGATGTATCAGTGCTCGGTGAAAGACTTGATGCAGTGAATTTATTAGCAAGAAGCAAAGTATTTTGTACTGTCCGGATTAATGGAAAATCCACAGAGCTTCGACACTGCTTCAAAGTGTAATGTTATATCAGCAGACACATTTTCTAAAGTGAGAACTAATGAGCAACTCAATGTGGCCAGTAATGCAAAACCTGTTGCTTACGGAGGTGAAGACATTCAAACTGAAGGCTCAGTGATGCTTTCATGTTATTTGGCCAAGAGCTGTTAGAACTTGTTATTCTATATAGTCTGAAGACCAGTACAGTCTTTATATTGGGTCTCAAAGATAGTTTGAGAATGAATCTGCTTTCTTTAGCTAAAGAAGTTCATCAAATAAGTACATTTCTGAGTTCTAATTTTTCTGAAGCCATTTTCTCAGAGTATGCTGATGTTTTCGATAAGTTGGCAAACTTCCAGTTGTATATTCCATGACATTAGACCCAGAGATCACTCCAGTAGTCAGACCAGTGAGAAGAGTTCCAATAGCTATGAAGGATAAAGTTAAGGCTCAGATGGATAAAATGGTGCAGCAATGTGTGATTTCTTCAGTCACAGAACCAACTGAATGGGTGTCGTCCATGGTGGCAACTCACAAAAAAGGCTCAGATGAAATCAGAATATGTATTTACTCAAGAGATTTGAACAAAGCATTGAAGAGACAGTATTATCCAATGTGCACACTCAAAGAGGTTGCAGCTCTGATACCGAATGCCACTGTTTTTTTCTGTCTTGGATGCAAAGAGTTCATTTTGGTAAGTTGCTTGATTGCAAATCCTCATTTCTAACCACTTTTGGTACTCCTTTTGGCAGATACAGATTTATAAGGATGCCATTTGGAATAAATTCTGCAAGTGAAGTCTTTCAGCGTGCAATAGAGCAAATTTTTTTGGTTATCCATTTCCCATAATAGTAGATGATTTATTGGTTGGAGGCAATGGTAAAGCAAAGCATGACAGAAACCTAAAGAAAGTTCTAGACAGAGCACATGAAGTAAACTTGAAGCTCAATCATTTGAAGTGCAAATTTAGACTTCCAGAAGTTACATATTTAGGTAATTTATTTACCAGTACTGGCTTGAGACCAAACTCAACCAAGCAAGATGCTATTCTTGAGATGTCAGCACCAGACAATGTACAATCTCTACAATGTTTCCTAGGCATGGCCAACTATTTAGGGAAGTTTATACCAGACTCCAGTGAGCTGACAGCACCTTTAAGAGAGCTAATGTGCAAAAATGTTGCATGGTCATGGTTAGAACAGCATCTGAAGGCATTTGAAGACCTTAAGCAGAAAATTGTCACCCCACCTACATTAAGATACTAAGATGTGAACAAACCAGTCACTCTTTCCTGTGATGTCTCAAAATTTGGTCTTGTGTAGTTATACTTTAAGGGAGCAGACCAATGCCCTATGCATCTAGAACACTTACCCAAACTGCGATGCAGTATGCTCAAATTGAGAAGGAGCTTTTGACAATAGTATTTGCATGCTCCAAGTTTCATGATTATATTTATGGTCAAGCTATTCAGATTGAAACTGACCAACAACCTCTAATTACTATTCTAAAGAAGCCTACGTATTCCGCTCCAGCAAGATTACAAAGAATGGTGCTCAGATTGCAAAAATACAACTTCAAAATGGTCTGTACAAAAGGCAAATTGCTTTATCTGGCTGATACCTTATTCAGATCACCAAGAAATATGATGGAACTGCTTGATGCAGAGAATTTTGACTTTGAAGTGATGGCAGTGCATAATTTTTCTACCACTAGACCTGATGAGTTAAGAGATCACACAAAGACTGATCCAATTTGCAAAAGCTCAATCACTACATTAATGTTGGATAGTTGTCAAAGTAATATAGTGTACCCCCTGAAGTGCAAACCTTTTTTCCTTGCAGAGATGAATTGTTGATGGAAGATGGCATCATTTTCAAAGGTCCTAAAATTGTTGTTCCTGCTTCCTTAGAACAAGAATATAGCCAGATTTTGCATCATGGTAAGCCAGGTTCTGCATCTACTAATAGAAGAGTGAGAAAAATGATATTTTATCCTTCATTACTGAAGGACATTGATAAAGTACATTCTTCTTGTTCAGTATGCAATAGTACTAGACCGCATTTGCAAAGAAAACCAGTTCAGCTAAGTCCAGCTCCTGAACTACCTTGGTCAACTGCAGACACTGATATCTTTGAGTGGGACAATTAACACTTGGTTTTGGTAGACTCTTATTCAAATTGGTTTGAGATTGATCTACTAGCTAACCTAACATCCAGTGCTGTTATTACTAAGTTGAAACATCATTTCTCAGTCCATTGTAGTCCACACAAAGTTATTTCTGACAATAGTACTCAATTTACTAGTCAGTTGTTTCAGAAATTTGTAACAGAATAGGACTTTCTACATGTCACTAGCAGTCCTGAATACCCTCAGTCAAATGGTCTAGCTGAACATGCAGTGCAGAGTGCAAAGCAATTACTTGAGATGTGAAAGCATGACAATGCTGATGTGTTCCTGAATTTACTTAATCTCAGAAATATACCCAGTGATGATATTCTTGGCCAGTGGTGACTCATGATATTGGACTGCAGGACTGCAGTCCCCCAGCTGTAAACCAAAATAAAAAAAAATCTCAGCCGTAAACTAAAATAAAATAAAAATCCTGGAACTCCACGCATGAGTGCTTGGAAACTTGAATCCGGACTGCTGTTTAACCAGTCGAGATTCAGAAAGAAGGCAGCAGTCCACAGATGCCACAGAAGTCTATGCAGTTACAACTGCATAGACTGGAAGGGGATCTGACTGCAAGGTCTGCAGTCTGTGCATGCTCAGAATGAGCTAGAGGGAGCGCATGCATGCATGGCATTCTGGTGCTGAGAAACAGGAGTTGTTGCTGCAATTTGAACTCAGCATAGGGAACTGGCTTATTTATTCTGGGGATGCAGAACTGGCTTGAAACAGGAGCTGCTGCTGCAGACTGTTGAATGGAGGATGGGATGGGGAACTGGCCATCTGGAGCAAGCTGGATTCACTCAGGTACTGGTATGTATGTGTGTATGTGTGTGTGTGTGTGTGTGTGTGTGTGTGTGTGTGTGTGTGTGTGTGTGTGTGTGTGTGTGTGTGTGTGTGTGTGACTTCATCAACATACCTACAGCTGTTTGTGTCATGTGCAAAGCTCTGCTTCGGTAAGAGAGTGACCATGCATACTGTTTGTAGATAGTTGGCCATTTGCTTCACCTTATACTATGAGAGAGATATAAGAAAACTTTATCAACAACCCCAACAATGCACTGTTCAAGTATAGCAGCAACCCCTGTGGCCTTTTCTGTGAAGCTATTCTGAACAGTATTGGTACTCCAGCAACGTGGACTTCTCCGAGCACATAGACAGGCATTCCAGGCTGGATATCCTATTCAGATTCCGTTTTTTTCTTCAGAGCTGCTGTTGTCTGGGATACATGCACCTGTGTGAGTGGTCACCTCATAAGTATTAACTATGGACTTTGTTGTAGAGGTTATTGAATAATGTCATCTTATCCGATACAAAGGTTATACTGTAATAATAGATCTGTGAAAAGAAGACCCATTTTGGTACTGTGCTCTTCTTTTATACATTTCTAAGGCCAAGAACTGCTGGCAAATTGCTATTTGGGAGTCTTAATCTTGGGAGAGGCTTGAAGAGAATGGACATTTTACTGACCCCCCTTTTCGGATTGTTAAGTCAGTTGAAGTGCTTCATTCTTGCAGTCATCTGTTCAAACATCCACTGCAGCTTGTGGTATTGATGTCCAACAGTATATGTTGTGTGTATGTATGTGTGTGTTTGTGTGTGTGTGTGTGTGTGTGTGTGTGTGTGTGTGTGTGTGTGTGTGTGTGTGTGTGTGTGTGTGTGTGTGTGTGTGTGTGTGTGTGTGTGTATGAACGCATGTGTTAGAACAGTGTTTCCCACTGAGAAATCAGTTGGCTACAATAATTATTGTAATTGATAAACTTTTTACTAAATAAGGGTTTATAAAGTTTTCTTAGATACTTTCTCCTTCTGGCTGACAATAATAGGGCTCCTTTCCAAATCAGACTCAAGCTCATTCATTTTGTAGAGATGGGGGACTCATTCTTTTGCAGATCCTTTAAGGTGAAAACCATCCAGATGGGTCATCATTCAAAACTGGGAAGTTTGCTGTTCTTGCCAGCATCCCTGCAATGAGAGATATTTTATGAATGTGCCAAACATCACCCTCTAGCTTAGGTGGAGATGTGGATGTATAAAACACTGTAGGGACTGTGTATGCAGTCCATATCATGCTTACACATAAGGGGACATGAAGAGTACAGTTCTTCTTATGAAGTTGCTGGACCTCAAGCCACTTTCCTCATATTATGCTATACATTTCTGGCAGTTGGTGTTATGCTTCTGCATTACTGAACATTTGAAGTGTATTTCATCTGTTATACAAGGCTGAAAAACAGTAATATAGAGTTTGTTAAATAGCTTTTAATGGATGATCATTTGTTTACCTTGAATCTAATGAAGTAAGTTTCTGTTGGCTGCTTTATGGACTTCATGCTGTTATCTCTTACATCAGATTATGGTTATGTTACTCATGGTTTATCCTGTTTTGTTTTTCTTCAGTTAGTCCTGGGCATTGACCCTCGATCCTTAACAGGTTTGGCAAAGCAGCACCTGGGTTTGTTACACTACAAGGGACCTGAGCAACATTTTATAACCTATGTAGGCTATAACCCATATTGTTTTAGGGTAATCCAGCAGTGAGTATTATAACTTTGCTTACACAAATGCACTTTCCTGACATTTGGAAGTATTATCTTAAATTAATGCTTGATGTTATATACGCAGGGTCACAAATTTAGCACGACTGATATTAGTGCATCCCTTCTTAAAGGCACTGTTTTCACTATTCCATGTGAAACTGATGATATTAAGAAAGCAATTAAAACTCTGTGAGTCAGGAGTAGTGCTGGCCTTTTATTTCCTGAACTGCTGAACCTAGGACAAGGGACACTTATTAAATAATTTAATGTTCCCACAGCATGCCTGACAGAGTGAGTACTACAAGAAATAATGGAACTGCTGAGGTATCTGGGCTTTCCCATCCTAGAAGGTCCAATATTTCCCTGTAATGCTGAATAGGAATGTTATATTGCACTTGGAAAATGGGCCATTATATTTTTGTATTAGTAGATTTTGTTATCTTTTTATTTTGATGCAAAATAGTTTCTTCATCTAATCTTTGAAAAATTGTTGAATGATGTTGTTTGAGGAAGTATTTTCCTCTGAAATATAAACGTTATATAAACAGTTGAACAGAAAAGTTCATGCATACTATTCAGCAGATGCACAAGTTCACACACACAAATTTGGACATTATTTTTGTGTGTATGTATATAACTGGTGAGGTGAGCGAGTAATTTAGGCTTAAACCCTCAACCTTGGGGGCAGGTAGCAAGAGCCCGAATTCTTTACCCACCACCACTTGTGAAAAGCATTCAGATTTTTGCCTCATATTTTTGTTATGTTATGTTCCTCATAAGATCTGTGGTTTTCTGGATTTTGAATTCACTAAGTAATGACAGACATTTGAATTTCAGACTTCATATTCTTTAGAAAGTACATGGTAGCACAAAACATTTTATTTTAGAAATTTTTTTAAGTTTATAAGATCAGTATTTGAAATGTGTCCCTATTTTGGGGTTGTATTCCCCCATTATTGGCTTTGTGCAAGCTTTTTGGGCTAAGAGGTTGAGAGCTATGGTGAGAACCGAATTCACTAAATGATAGCCATTTAAGTTTCAGTCTTCCTATCTTTCAAAAAACAGCTGATTTGGCATAGTGGTTGGTTGCCCTGACTGTAGTGCACAGGGTCCTGGGTTCAAGACTTGGCAGGTAAATGCATGGTGATAGCACAGCATTTTATTCTAGCAACTTTCTAAGGTTATACAAGCAATGTTTAAAATGTGCCCCTGGTTTTGGGGCTTTTGTCCCCCCCCCCAATAAATTTTGGCTTTTTCCAGTTTCTTGTGCTCATGTGCTGCAAAGTTGAGAGATACAGTTGAGTGGTGAGTGGATTTTACAAGGAGCTAAGAGCTTCAGGGGAAAAGAAGTCTAGTGCTGCTTATGCTGAGTCTACTTGCATTGTTAATAGCACAGCAGGTAGTGTACTTGCTTTCAATGCAGACGGTTGCAGGTTCTACTCCCACAATATGTAAATGCATTACTGTACTGTGCTGTACTTTTAAAGGGGGTGGATGCTGCAGTCCCAAGAATGCCCTCTTTGGCAGAGATACCTAGTAACTATCAACCTGTTATCAGTTTGCCATCCATTCCCTATTGCAATATTACTAGCTTATCATTTTTTTAAATGTAACATGGGCAATTTATTCCTCAAGGATAACAGACACTTTATTTGTAGTTGAAACAATGAAATATAAAGTTGTTTGCTAGCAGAAACCTCTTCATTAGTTACAGCTCTCTTTAATGTGGAATTATTTAGATGACATTTACTGCTGCAGAGATTGTGTATATTTACTGATACTGGAGGAATGTAGAAGTTTGAGTAGACTTTTATGATGGAAATGTTCTGAATTGGGCAGTTTTGTTATTATTGGTGCATGCATTTTGTTTCATTGTTTACTGGAAAAATGTTCAAAACAATAAATTTAAAATGCTCTCTAACAACTGTACTGTATGATATATGATTCCAAGATGGTGGACGTCCTATAAACACCCTTTCCATGAGGGTCCTATTCAAAAAATCAAAATCAGTCTTTTAATCACCTAACTACATCAGAAAACACAAAACCTCAATTGATAAATGCATTCTAATAAGATTCTGATTTAAAGAAGTAATTACAAATATATACTGAAAGAAGATCCATACTCCTAAACCTATTGTATCCAGGGAAGCATCCACCATGAGTAAAAGACAGGCCTGAACAGGCACAGCACAAGTTTAAATTCAAAATGGTTCATTACTGCTGTGAAGATATGTTGAAGGAAGCAGAGAACATAGAAACACAGACTAGCAAGACCAAACTTTCTACAATAGCCTCCCCTGAAAAGGAGACCATTCCCAAAAGACAAAAAGGTTAATAAGCAGATGGATGTAAGCAAATCCAATGTTAAATTGAGATTGGAAGCTACCTTTCACATGAATGACCTTTAAGAAGCACTAATGCCACTCCAGAAGGTTATGCAAGGCTTTTCTGAACAGCTATCCAGCTTCAGATAAACCACGTTATGGAACAAATGGATAATGTGGAAGAGACTGCCAAAAACAATGAATTACAGATTGCCTTGCTTAAGGAAGAACAAAGCACCAAAAACATTACAATACAGGACATCCAACAGAAAATGATTGACATGGAGGCAAGAAGCCAATGAAATAATATATTAATAAGAGGCTTACCAGAATCGTAAAATAGCAATCAATTAATTGAAACTGTTACGCAACTGCTCCAATTCATCTTAAACTCTGATACAAATACCAGTGAAGTTGTTATAGAAAGAGCGCATCGAGCCCTACACACTAAACAGAACATGGATACCCACAGGCAAATATACGCAAAGTTATTAAATTATGAAGCTGTACAAAAACTGCTTTCAGCTGCCAAGAAACAAAAACAAATCATATGGAATGGCCATAGAATAACCATGTGGCAGGATCTCTCATTAGCCATAAAAGAAAAGTGCCAGAAACTTTCACACTATTGTGCAGAACTCATTAAAAAGAAGGTTACATTTCTGATGTGCTATCTGAACACTCTTATCTTCACATATAATGGGGAAAGTTTCACCGCAGACTCACCTAAAGAAGCCAAAGTTGCATTTCTGAAATGCTTTGGCAAAGCCCCTGAGATTTAATCCCTTGTGCAGACAAGTTCTGTGTTTTTATTTTCTTCTTGCTAGTGAACGCTAGCTGAAATGGACCAGATGCTTAAAGTAGTAATCAAATAACTTATCTCAATGTAGCAGGGTGCAACTATATAACTTTATATTTTTTCAAATATTTTCATCCTGAAGTGTTTGCCAACAGAAAGTGACCCTCAGAAGAACACAGGTATCATTTCTTCTTGAAATGCAGGCACATCTCTAAGTTGCATTTTCCTGTCTTGGATTCCAAGCCTTCCCCCGAGATGAAGAACACACGAGAATAGCTGTGAATGTTAGATACAGCGCAAACCTCACCCATATCACGTAAGCTCAAAATACAGAACTAAGGTAAAGATTTAAAAGGAATGACTTATCGACAAGCACTTAGTGCAAACCCTGTAGCATGAGGTTAAAAGACATGAGTGAAAAAGTCTAAACAATACGCAAGATAATTATAAGCATTTAAATGCTTCCACCCTTCAACTTTTGTATTTTAAATCAGTTGTATATTTGTTGGAAATGATGCCTCTTTTCTTTCATTGGGCTAAGGTCTTAATATAACCATCTCTACCAAGTTTGTAGTAATGTTGATATGTTATAAGATGTTGTAAGTTGACACAAACAATATCTTTCTTATTAACCTTTTTTTGAGCATTTCATAGTCAAATCTAGATAAAATACCTATTGTTTTTATATGTATCAGGACATTTACATTAAATGGTATCTGTCCTTTCTTTTCTCATAAATGCTCATCTTAAATGATTGCATTTCTTCTGGTATATTGATCCTTGGATTGCAGCAATGGCATGGTTGTTACCAAAGGGTTATGATATTATATACTTAGTAAACAGTATGATGGTTATACTGTACCCTGTTTTTACTGTAATTCAAATAGAAGAAGAATGGATTTTGTAAGAAGGGTAAGGGAGGACATATCTAGGAGTTATATTATTCTTGTATATATGTTTAAGAGATTTTAAATTGTTAGTAGAAGTTGTTACAATGATTTATTTAGGTTGCATAATATCTCATGCTGAAAGAAAATTACCAGCTTTTGTATTTGTAACCTTATTCTATTATATTATACTCTTTCAAATGAGGGAGGTGGGTGGATAGGCACAGGTTTGGTGTTGGAAGAGTATACTGCTACTGCTGTGACCATGCATTTTTATATATTTATACTTTCAGCTTTCGCAGTCATTTTACTTATCCAATTTCTTGAGAGCCTTGTAGTTCATGAATATCAATATTTTATGAATGGAGCTATTTGTCTCACAGATTAAGCCTTTAAGATGTGGATTATAGATTGCTGGAATGTGAGGGGGTTGCAAGACAAAAATAAGAAGAATCTGTTATTGCATCTACTATACAAGTCAGATGCACACATATGCTTTCTACAAGAAACACACATGCTTAGAGAAGACTGGAAAGGTACTTTAAATAAAAAAATGGATTAAAAGAATAATTGCAACTGGGGATAACTCAAAATCTAAAGGTGTAGCTATTGTCATTAAAAACCTCTTTCAACAAAGAATTATAGAGCAATCTTCAGATGAAAGGGATAGATGGTGTTACTTTATAGCCACTAATCCATTCAACAATAAACAAACACTATTTCTGAATGTTTATGGTCCTTACCAGAAACAGCAAGATTTCATCACAGAAATCCACAATATCCTGAATAAATTCCCTGAACATGAGATAATAGTAGGGGGAGATTGGAATGCGATTATAGATCCAGGGATAGACTGAACTAGTAACCCCCTTTCACAAAATTTGCAAGTGTCAAATGCTCTTGGTGAACTTATGACTAACCTATGCTTAATAGACCCAATTTCATTTGGGGAAGGACAGAAAAAGAGGGGTTTATATACATATTATTCTAAATGTCATAATACATGGTCAAGGATAGATTTCTTCCTTATTTCAGCGTCTCTGGCAGAATGAGATATTAAGTATTACGCGGAACCGACACACTTTTCAGATCACTCAAGAATTTCTTTGAAAATAAACTTTTCAAATAAACTAACAAAAAGGGTTAAAAATAGCAGTTGGTCTCTAAACAATAATCTATTATTCAAATCTGAGGTAATCAGTGAAATATCAGACATCTTAACACAACTAGACAAAGCCAAAGAGAGCACAAAAATCCCATACAATATTCAATGGGCTGCTTGTAAAGTGCAGATGGGGTGGGGGGGCTTTATTCAAAAGGCTAAATATTTTAAAAAAATAACAAAAGCAAAAGAAAATAAACTAGTCAAGGATTTAGTAGACTTAGAAAAAGAACTTCAAAATAATTCTAGCCCTGATGTTGAAAACTTAATAAGCAATGCCCAAAAACAAATATATGAGCTACATCAACACAACTACTCCATCTATGAACTAAGATGCATAGCTAAATATTCAGAATGGGCACAATTTCCATCCAAAGCGCTCACCAGTATCATTGCAAACAGACAAGAAACAGTCAGAATCTCGCTACTTCATTATCAAGATAAGGTTTGCAGGACAGACACACAAATATTAGAAGTATTTCATCAAATTTATTCAGAATTATACGGCCTAAATAACCAACAGTCCTCTCAAGAAAAGATTACAAACTTTCTTAACAAAATAACATTCCCCAAAGTAAAAAAAAGAGTCATATAGTGATATAGAACTTTTAGAGGCTCCGCTTGAGCAACAAGAAATAATTGATGCCATAGGCAGACTGAAAAGGGGAACAGTTCCTGGTTTAGACGGATATACTTCAGAATTCTATAAAACATGGAATATCTGACTATCATTTAAATAACTCAAAAATAATCTTTATACCCAAAAGTAGCTTGGAAAGATCTAATCCACATAATTATAGGTCTATATCCTTAATTAATGTGGATATTAAAATTCTATCATCAATCTTAGCTGAGAGGTTAAAAAAAGTTATGCCTTTTATAACTACTCTGGAACAAACTGGATTCATAATAAATAGACAGACTTGGGATAATACATTAACACTGGATGTCATGTTACATCTAAATAGAAATGATAAGAACCCGAGATATGGATTAATACTTAATGCTTGTAAAGCTTTCGACAGAGAAAGTTGGAGGTTCTTATTTACGACCATGTCACAGTTCAATATACCTATAAGCTTCATCAATTTTGTTGAAACCTTATATAATAAAACATACACCTATCTGTACATTAATAAGAAGTTATCTAAACCTATCAAAATACTGAAAGGAACTAGACAGGGCTGCCCCTTATCTCCTCACCTTTTCAACTTATAACTTGAACCTTTGTTACTTAAAATTGCCCAAACCACATTTCATTCCATTCCTAAAACTCTTAATGTTAAAGTCAGCTTCTCTGCATATGCAGACAATTTAAATATCTATTTTGAATGTGCTATTTCGGATATCCAGAGGCTAACTGATACAACTGGAAAATTTTCAAAAGTCTCAAACTATTTAGTGAACCAAAATAGATCACTTGTCTTCCCTATTAATCCATTATACCATAAAGAACTTTTATTTGCTGAGTCTCGATTCAAAGTTAAATACTCATTTAAGTACCTAGGGATACAATTTGAACATACTTCTCTGTCCATGTATCAAAATAATCTTATGAAAGTATGGACAGGCATCTTGCAAGATCTTCATAAATGGCAACAACTTAAATTGGCTCTATTATCTAAAATAGCAATCATAAGGATGCATGTTTTACTTAAGCTATTGTATCAATTCAATGCCTCATACGTGATCATTCCAAATGATTTTTTCCAAAAGATTAACAAGGAACTGTCCAAATTTATTTGGCACCCAAAAACTGTTAGGATAAAGTATCAGAAACTAAATTACCCTAAACCAAAAGGCAGTCTAAGTCTGCCGGACTTTTTCCTTTACTACTGGATCATATGTTCAAATAGAATTAGCCTAATTTTGAACTTTAAGCTGAAATAAGACACATGGTATCCTTTATGGGTTAAAATTGGCATAATCACGTTAAAAATAATAATTTCAGCCCTAAAGCACTGCCCTTCCTATCAGCCAAAAACTTAAGTAATTTCTCTATTAATAGCACTTTGAGACAAAAAGTAAAAATCTTTCAAAATGTAATAAAATATGTGGCATTAGAAAGGGCCCTTCCATATCTCCAACCAATCCACATGAACCCCGATATCAGACTAAACAATAAAATGATCAACCTAGTAGAATACCCCTTAATCAAAGTATGTATTGCATGGGATATATGCAGACACAAAAGGAAATCAGTAGTGGAACTCAGAGATGAGCTGAAACTTGTAAAGAAATACACTATTATTTTTTGTCAAATTAGAGAACTTCTTGCCGCAATAATTACAGATCAACCTAGCATTGAAAGTGATATATCTAGGGTTATAGATATCATAAATAACCTAACCAAGGGAAAAAGTATGCTATCAAACACTTATAAACTATTGACGACCTCCAAATACCAAAATGCAATACTCTTTTCTAATTATTGAAATCAATATAATAGTGACCTAAGTGAGGACCATAGACTCTACTATTAAGTATTCTCCTTTCAAAAAGCTAATATATATATACACAAGTGATGGTTAATAATAATACCTACTTCACACCATGTACCCTAAATACATTTAATCCTAGTATATCCCCATCATGTACATACTGCTCCTTTCCCCAAGCCGATCTATGGCACATCCTATGGTCGTGCAGCCACACATATAAACTTTGGTGTTCCCTCAAAGTTAGATTACAAAAATGGAATATCAAAAATCTACCCTATCATGGCAAATGGCGATTTTGCACATTACTGATCTTAAACTACCCAAACTAAAATTTTATGTTCTTATCACTCTCTGTTTATTAATTAAATTTTACATAACCAAAAATTGGATTGGATAGATCATACTAAGTTGTCTTGGAGAAGCTTCAGGAACCTAATGATAAAATATGTATCCTCACAAAAAAATCTTTTTAAGGAATCCTAACGAGCAAGACTATTATCAGAAAATTTAGAACCTGGTCTTTGTTATTATTCAGGGAGATTAGATAATTGCATAATCATTAAACTTGATGATTCTACTTAATTAGCGAGACTTGCTATGTCCCTTCCCAATAATATTACTATCAATATCATTATTATTTATTATTATTATTTAGTATTATTACTATTTTACTATTATTATTATTACTTATAACATTACTATTACTAATATTTCAGACACCTAAACTTTATCTGTTCTACTTGGCTCTCTCTTCTAGAGATTGCAGTAGCTTTGCATATGTGTATATAGTTGTATATAATATTTTTTCTTTTTTTCTTTCCTTTCAGTTCAAGTTTTTGAGAGGTATATAATGTTAAGAGAATTTTCAATATGTATCCACAGTGTTTGAACCTCTCTCTCTGGTAATGTCATGCTTCTGTTGCTTGTTACCTCTTATATGAACTAATAAAATATTATTGGAGAAGAAAAAAAATGTACCATATTATACAAGGAATATAATTTAATACAATCAGGAAGGTGTATCAAAGAATGCATGTATGTTTCGTGTGCAAGGGGCCTATGATTTGAAAACACCCCCAAAGTTAATCGTTATCTGCCACTGGCCAAATGTATTTTCTTTTAATGTGGGTTTCGATGCTGTTTCAATGAATGTGAGTTTCAAGGGCAGAGATGTTTTAATGCTTTTTATTTTCATTGTGAGACTTACAAAGCCATGTCTGACCCAGCCCTGTTAGAAATATTACACCTAAAGAAATCCCAATCCCTCCGCACCAAATGCTCCAGGGACCTGAACCTCATTACCACAATAAACAGAACATGCTATAGGGACAGGTTCATAACCCAGAGACTGCCCATGCTCTGGAATAGACTTCCCATACTTGTCAAGCAGAGTACTTCACTGGCCCTTTTCATGAGAAATCTTGAGTGGATGGGAAATAGAAAGTTCAACTCGGGAATCAATCCAGTGTGTCTACTTGATAGAGGCACTGGGAACTAATGGCGACATGTTGCCAGGGCACTTCTATGGGCTAGGCTTGTAAAGACTCCAGGGCCATTGGCCTAGTACACACCTATGAACGTATGAGACTGCATTGCTTTGTTTAGCAGATGTTTATTAGTGTTTGTGCTGTAAAATGTAAAATAAAACTTTTAAATGAAATCCAAATCATCATAGAAGTAAAGCAGTATGCACATTACAGTGTTTATGGTAAATGGGGTGAAATAGCCAAGTAATGGGGCATTGGAATGGCTGCTGGGGGGAGGCCCCATTCGACCATGATTTTGTGAGGGGGGGAAGGGTGGAAAACTCAAAGACAGCCTCGGCTGAACTATACCTTTATACTGTCCAGATTTTCAAAGAGAGAATATATTTTTGCTTCTTATTTTTGGTTTGTTCCACATAAAATTTGGGGTTTTCTGGCAAATCATTTAGGAATTAAGTCACTAAATAATGACAGACATTAAGTTTCGGACTTCATACCCTTCGGAAAAATGCATGCTAAAGCAAGACCTGTTATTCTGTCAACTGTCTAAGTTTATACAAGAGCAATTTTTAGCACTGTTTGTATGTTCCCCCAATATATTTAGGTTTGTCCAGATTTCCTGTGTTAAGAGGTTGAGAGGTACGTGCAAATAAGTTGCTTTATAGAATTAGGTATATCCAAACCTCTTAACTGTCCCCACCTTTGGCTCAAAATGTTGCTCTCCCGAAATAATCCCTCTGCAAAATGGCAATTTTGGAAGAAAATGTGGAGGGTTTACAATTAATAAATAATTGTAATGATCAGACTTATAGATTACTTTTATTTCAGAAATGCATGTAGATTCTCTTATTTTGTCAGTTGCTCAATGTAACAGTACTAATATTAAAAAAGTGTCTCTTCTTTGACAGGTTCCCAGCTGTATTTTGTGGCTATTTTATATTTTTGCATCACATTTTGGTCCATTTTTCACAAACTTGTTATTTTCTGGCAAATTAGTGGCAAATCATTAAAGACTGAAGTTAGAAAATAATGATAGACATTTGAGTTTCATATTTCATACCCTTCAGAAAATTCATACTAATGCAAGACCTACTATTTTATTATCTTTCTAAGTATATAAGAGCAATATTTAAAAATTGTCCTTATTTTTGGGCCTTTGTCTCACTTCTATTTATGGCTTTGTCCAGATTTCTTGCTCTGAGGTTGAGAGGTATGACAAATATGTCAAGGCCATCACCGTCAGCCAGAGACATTTCAAATTGTGACATACTTGTTGCACCCCACTCCCCCATGTAGTGACTCTGGATGTGTCCAAGCAAGTCAAGGAGAAGTTATGCAGTGTAAATGTACAGAGTATCCTCCCCCATCCAAGGTAGACACAAGTACTACAGTGGCTTTTCATCTCTCCATGATTTTGCAGAATGTTCTGGTTTTCTGTCATATTTTTATACTGTTGATTTATGCTTCTTATTCAGAAAATGCATGTTGTTGTATTGCCTGTTGCTCTGTGTTTAAGTAGCAATGCTTTAATGACCATCAGGTAAGCTTGTCTGAGATTGCAAAATGCAAGTAAGCTTTAATAAGCATATTGTTAAAAAATTACCAACATTGAAAGCCTTTTTGTTGTTCCCATGCAGAGACTATTTTCATAACTAGATAACGTATAAGCCTTAGGTATTGAAATGCGTATGACAGTATTTGTAATAAAGGACAGGATTACAGCATTTCCAGAAGCTTATTTAATTTGTTGGAGACTTGCAGTCATCTTTGCAGGCTTTACCCGTAAACTAAACAGAATGCCAATCTATCATGTGTAGTCCATAACCTGTGCATCAATCCTTTAAGCAATTTATCTTGACCTTGTTTCTTGTTTGCAGTTCATTTTTTACTTTAATCATGTTTTTGTTATGAAACAGGTAGATCATTGTTGCCAGGCAGCAGGTCTTTTTTGGATAAGAAACATTTTAACAAGTGGGGGTATCACAGAGATTGCTACTTTCAGCATGTTACTTGGTACTTTTATAAAGCTGAATATTAATTATAATTAGAGCTGCAGTGCAAAGAGAAGTGGTTTGAGTTGAGTGCTGCTTGTTTTTTTATACTTGAGTTTGACTGGCATTCCAGTAATGTATTTAAAAAGTAATTTATTTTTTCATGCTTAACAACCTTTTTGTTTCCATCTAGATATTAAGTAAGCTGTCAAGTAGCCAATGCACTGAAATATTTTTCTTCTATACTTCATTTTGTCTTGATTGGACTCTCATAATGACGGTTTGGTGCCCAGGGCAGCGTATTTAATAAAATTCCCAGTTTTTGTGGTTTTGAGCATAGCTCCACCCCTTTCTAGTTGGTCACACCCTTTGCCATTGGCTCCACCCATTCAACTGTCTCCTGCAGCCCCCCTTTGATTTTAAGTCACCAGCCACCACTGTTCTTGGCTCACATGCTCAAAGACTACTTTCCAGGCAAACCAGAACTACGCTACCCATTAATTCCAGTTAAGAACAATAAAACCATCAAGGCTCAGTTGTTTAAGAAGCGTAATATCCAGAAGTCCAGTTATGACAAGATAGAACAGATTACTTTGTCCATTGAGAAAAGAATAGATGGTAAGAATCCAGATGACGAAAGGTTTCGACTGAATCTGTCAGATTACAGGCATCTTTGCCAAACCAAGATCTTATCTGGTAGACTCCAATGGTGTAAAGTATAGGAGACATCTTCATCCTGTACCAGAATCTCCATCATCATCATCACAGCATTGTTTCTATGATATAGACTTCAAATCTAAAAGCGAACCAGATGTTGTTCCCATCCCAGAGTGTATACCAGAGTGTGTTCAAACCTCTGATTCCATTCCTGAAAATGTTCTGAACATTCCAAAGGTCGAACATTTTGTAATGACAGTTCCAATTGCTAAATCCAATTCCCAGTTCTATGTCACACAATATGGATGAATATCTAAGCCCAGTGTGAATTACACAGCAACGTGAGCTTAACTGTGTGTATATATATATATATATATATATATATATATATATATATATATATATATATATATATATATATATATGTGTGTGTGTGTGTGTGTGTGTGTGTGTGTGTGTGTGTGTTCACCTAGTCTTGTATAATGCATGACAAAGAATTACCTGTGATATCTGCATGCCAGATAGACTCATAACATTGCATGATCTATTTCTCAAAGAGGGAGGATGCAGATCAGAGTGTATGTGATGTGTGCTGTGTCTTTAAGAGGAATTTTAAAGACTGTATGTGCACATATAAATTCTAGATACGTGCAATTCCTAGTGCCATTTTGAAAGACCAGCCTGAGAGTGAGCATGCATGATCACAGTTGTTAGTTTGTATATAAGTTACTTAAGTTAAAGTCAGCAAACTTCTATAGCGATGTGTTTGTATAAAATAAAGCTGCTTGAAGAGAGCCCACCAAGACTCTTTTATTATGTCCAATGTAGGAGAACGACATAGGCTAATGACCACTAGGGCCTTTGTAAGCCTAGCCATACATCTGACATCTCTGACAAGTTCTGCAGCCTTGATAAGTTTTAGCAAGACCTTGGGAGATGAAACATTTACAAGCAGGGGCAAGGGAGATGAACCATTTACAGACTGTCTGGGTCCATTAGAGACATAGGTGCCAAACAAGGGATGAATTTCCTGTTCCCCTTCCAATTGCCAAGCTACAAGTTATTTGGATTAGTGATGAACTCTGCTTCACATGGATGGGCAGCCGCTTCCAGAGAAGGGGTGATCTTAGGGATACATACCTCTGTCTCCAGCAGGTCCAGTTTATATCACAGGCAAGGTTTAATTCTTTAGAACTGGTAATATTGTTGCTGTTTGTTTTATAGATATACAAGAGGTCTGTCAGGGTGGTGTCTAACAATACCTTGTATGCCAGGTATAAGTCTTTCCTCAACAGCCTATAATTGACAGATTACAGGGATAGGACTTTGAGTTGGTCTGCATAAGATGTGTTATTTATGTTCTGTATTCTTTTAGTGAGGAATCTCTGCGGATGTTCCAATTGTTGAATGTACCTGGTCTGATGAATGCTAAATACAGTATAACAATAATCTATTTGTACCTAGATACCATACCTTTGTTTATACATCGCACGACATAGAGCAATTTCCTCACTACCATAGACATGTGATGGTCAAAGGCTAGATTACTGTCTATGTGTGTCCACAATTCTCTGACAACTGGGTTGACTTTTAGTGGATTGTAGTCAATATCATAGTTAGTAGGGATGGAGGACTTTCCAAAGGGTACTATTATGCATTTCTTGGCATTTAGTTTTAGTCCATGACTCTGACACCAGTTATTTGCCTATGTCAGCCCTTACTAGACAACATTAATGTCAGTGTGGGATTCTATGAGTGCTCCTAATTTGCAATCATCTGCAAATTTGGTTTGCCAGAGGCCCTTGACATTGGCCTTGGCTTCAGAGAAGTAGATGCCAAAAAGGAGCAGCCCCAGGTCAAATCCCTGAGGGACTCCACTGGTGACTGGCTTGTTACTAGAGGTAGACTCCTCAATTCTAAATTCTTGGGTCCTGTCTGTGGGCCAGCTGGCTATCCACCGGATTATATATGGCTTTATACCTAAACTCTTGAGTTTTTCAACAATGCCCAAGTGGAGTGTTGTGTCAAATGCCTTAGCCAGGTCAAAGTAAGCAGTGTGAACCATTTTGCCCTCATCCATTGCTTTGTTGAACTTCTTTCTTTTTCCACTAGGTTGAGTAGACTTGAACTGCCCTTGATGAAACCAAACTGGATGAGTCCAGAGTCCGGAGTATTTCTATGTCATTATTGACTATTTCCATGATAACTGTTTCCATGACTATGCATCTGAGACTAGTGAGGCTTATGGGTTTGGAAGTTTCCAGTGTCTGTAGATGACCTGCTTTTGTGCAGCAGGATGACCACTGCTGTTCTCCATTGATGAGGCATGAGGCCTGTTTGGAGGTTGCGGTTTAATAGTGATTCCAGAGGACCTGATAGGTCATGTTTCATGCTATTTAGAAGGCAATCTGTGTTATTAGCAAGGCCTATTTATTCAGTGTTCTAGGCCTTAGAAAGAGTTGAGGATCTGTTTCCTTGTGATAGTTGGGGGAGTTATATTGATGGTATTTCCTGAAGGGAGCCTGAAGGAAGAGAGGGGTAAAGTTAAAACTGAATTGCCTGTCAGTAGGTTTGCTATATCTTCTGTCTCACTGCAGGTTGCTCCTTTCTCAATGAACGTCACATGATTGTGTACTGCCTTTGAGGTTGCTGACATGACTAAAGAATGCCTTGTGGTTGCCCTTGGCCTAGGAGGACAAACTTACCTCAAATTTGGCTTTGGTAGACTTTATTTGTCCCTTGAGTTGTTTGTTTAGTTTGATGAGAGCACTTTTATCCTCTGAATTGTTTGTTTAGTTTGATAAGAGTGCTGTTATCCTCTGAATTGTTTGTTCAGTTTGATGAGAGCACTTTTATTCTCTGAATTGTTTGTTTAGTTTGATGAGAGTGCTGTTATCCTCTGAATTGTTTGTTTAGTTTGATGAGAGTGCTGTTATCATGCTGGGTGCTGCTCTTCCTAATTTTTGCCGTGATTTTCTTCCTTCTTTTAAACATCCTGTTGATGTTGTGATTCCACCAGTGTAGCTTTTTTTATTTAGCTGTGCACTTATTCCTTGTGGGTAAAACTGCCCCTATGTAGCTGTTAACATGCTTGTATATGTTTTTTGTGAACAGTTATGAGTAGACAGCAGCATTCATAAATTTATGGGGACTTGAAATTTTGCCAGTTTATCACTTAATAGCATAATATTTCCTAAATATTCCATGGTCAGCTAGGTTCTAGGTTTTATTTTTACTTCAAAAGAGACACTTTTGTGGTCTAAACTTACCAGAGAGGATTACACTATTGGGTGTGTAGCAGCACTCTCCCATATCAGTGAGGACCAGATCCAGTCAGAATGTTTGGACCCTTGGCTGGAGTATTGACAATCTCGTCCAGGAAGTTTGTGTTTGCAAAATCCAGGAATCTCTATGCCCACACATTTGGTGTTGTATATGACTCTCAATTAATAGTGGGTTAATTAAAGTCACACCCGAATATGCCATTGGGTTGGATGTTGAGTGTTTCCAATAAGTCTGAATACATGTTATGTGATTCTGAGTCATAGAAGGGGACCTATAGCTTGCAAGGAAGTGGTATGGGATTTTGCCTATGGTGATTTGAATGTGGGGTAGCTCAAATGCATTGTCCTGTTTGACTAGCATTGAGGTATAGTTATTTTTTATGTGAATAGAGACTCCTCCACCTTTAATAACTGCCTGTATAATAGCTGGTCTAAATGTGTGGCAGGCAGTATAGCCTTGCACTGCCAAGGTGCTGTCACAACTTTAAATCATGCATTAGTAACTGCACAGATGTCAGGATTCTCTAGTGTGAGAAGCACTTGTAGGAAGTGGAGTTTCTTGCTTAGACTCCAAGCATCTAGCAATAACACCTTTAGATTTTCTTGGTTATGATTTGCTATGTCCAAAGTATTTTCAGTCTGGAATTGCTTAAACTATGGGGCAGAACAGTGTTTTAGCTAGCATTCAAAAGCCTATATGAAAGAGGTGTAGACTATCTCCGGCCAAGCCGCATGATCTGCTGACCATCTCTTTCCATGCTGACAAATATTGCACCTCCTTAGAATGACACCAGTCATCTTCTGTTCATATTATGGCATCATTCTTGGAAAAGGAAGAATGCTGCTCAATGTTAGGCTAATTCCAGCCTGGGACACATATTCTGAGAGCTTGATGATGTCTTTCTCTATATAGTCTAGGGACGTACACCCACATTGACTATGATTAAGATACACTGGTACTTGTGGACTGGCGACCTTAGTGCATCTGCAATTTGGTGGATCCTAGCCCCTGATAAGCAACTGACTATGACTCCTGGTGAGTGGGACATCAGTGTGCCTCGTAATGGAGTGTCCACTGACCAGAATTTTGAGTTGTGGGGTGACTTGCCTAATAGGCTTAGAAGTAAAGGCTGTATGAAACATGGCTGTTTGTGCTGATGTTGAGAGTGTATTTTGTCTGCTGAGGCTAACCTAGGAAGTGTTTGGTGTCTGGGAAGGTTACATTCAAGTGCTGTGTCTGCTTTGAACTGTATTGGATGGGTGCAGCATGTGGACTACTGACAATCTGACTGACATCAGGAGTGCTTTTATGTGTGAGCTTTGCCTCCACCAACCTTGTATAAATACATCTCTCACATATCATTTCAGTTTATTTGAGAATTAGCTGGTTGCCATTAAGCATGAGGAAATTTCTACATTGCTTCAGATTGCCCTTATCCACCATTCTGGTAACAGAGATAGTGAGAAAGTTCATATCCATGTCAACAGACTATTTTTTATAGATTAGAAAAGTGTGGTGAGAATGTAAAGTAATGTCAGGAGTATTTAGTTTGCAACTCTTGGTGCAGTGCTTGTCACTGCACAAACTATTTGCTCTGTGTCCAACTAGGTATTGGCAAAATTTTGTGGATGCTTTAACAGGAAGAATGTTAACTTAAGGTGCCTGCATCTATACAGGGCACTGCCAAACACTTGAGGGAAAAGTACTAAAGTAGACTCTTGCAATTTATAGATGAGGTATTTCTGGAGATATTCTGAAGTTAAGTAGCTAATCAAGTAGTACTTACTGAAAAGAAATAATTAACTTTGTCAAGAGTGATGAATTGTGGGGATTCACTTTATTGGCTACTATGTGGTTACTAATAGTGCTGGTCTTACCACAGCTTCTTGTTGCTGGGATACAATGCTCCTTTGCTTCTTCTCTTGCCTGAAGTAAAACAGTAGCACCACTCCCAAGATGAGAAGGCCATGGGCACTTTGGTGATCTGCAGTCTTGTCCCGCATGATGCAGGGAACTGTAGGCATCTTGTAGCCTTTTTCTACTAGTTGCCTTGAACAGCAGCCGTACCAATCAGGAAGGTCCCACACAGACACTCACTACCCAATCAGAGACAGTCAGGAATCAATGCCTTCTGTTCCTTTTTTCACCAGGAACAACAGTAGCACAAATTCCAAGCTGGCACCTATGATATAATTTTTAGGCTTTTTTGGTGATCATTAGTTTCCAGGAAATAATGTTCCTATGCTCCTTAAAACCAAGAAATAGTGAAACTGCACCAAATAAAACTTTTAAATCCAAAAAAGAAGTGCTGAAACATGGAGTGGAGACTCAAACAAAGTATATTCAGAAGTTTTAATAAAGCCACTTATAACGAACACAAAGCCAATAAAACATGAACGCCTTCACTCGTAACCATGCGTTTTTGTCCTATTAATCTAGACTTCATCAGATGACCAGTAAACATATGTTTCTGATATTTATATTAAATTAGATTAACTAAAACCAATGAAAATACACTCTCTGTGTTTAAATCCACCAGTGAGTTTTGTAGTTAAAATTCTATTATAAAATTCAATCATCACCTTTTTCCTAAAACTTTCATCTAACCATCATCTTCTTTCGGCTGTTCCCATTAGGGGTCACCACAGTAGATCATCTGTTTCCATTTCTTCCTGTCCTCTGCATCATGCTCTTTCACACCAACCATCTGCATGTCCTCTCTCACCACATCCATAAACCTCATCTTAAGCCTTCCTCTTTTCCTCTTACCTGGCAGCTCCATCCTTAGCATCCTTTTCCCAATATACCCAGCATCCCTCCTCAGCACATGTCCAAACCAATGCAATCTCACCTCTCTTGCTTTGTCTCCAAACTGTCCAACCTGAGCTGACCCTCTAATATACTGATTCCTAATCCTGTCCATCCTAGTCACACCCAGTTCAAATCTTAACATCTTTAACTCTGCCACATCCAGCTCTGACTCCTGCCTTTTCAACAATGCTACAGTCTCCAACCCATATAACCTAGCTGGTCTCAGTACCCTCTTGTAGACCTTCCCTTTCACTCTTATTGGTACCCGTCTGTCACAAATCACTCCTGACACTCTTCTCCACCCATTCCACCCTGCCTGTACTCTCTTCTTCACCTCTCTTCCACACTCACCATTACTCTGAACTGTTGATCCCAAGTATTTAAACTCATCCACCTTCACCAACTCTACTCCCTGCATCTTCACCATTCCTCTATCCTCCCTCTCATTCACACACGTATATTCTGTGTTAGCCCTGCTGACCTTCATTCATCTGCTCTCTAGAGCATATCTCCACCTCTCCAGTGTATCCTCAACCTGGTCCCTACTCTCACTACATATCACAATGTCATCTGAAAACATCATAGTCCACGAGGCCTCCTGTCTAATCTCATCTGTCAACCTGTCCATCACCACTGCAAATAAGAAAGGGCTCAGAGCTGATCCTTGATGTAAACCCACCTCCACCTTAAACGTATCTGTCACTCCCATCGCAGTCCTCACCAATGTCACACTACCCTTGTACATATCCTGTACCACTCTTACATACTTCTCTGCCACTCCCGACTTCTTCATACAATACCACAACTCCTCTCTAGGCACCCTGTCATATGCTTTCTCTAAGTCCACAAAGACACAATGCAACTCCTTCTGACCTTCTCCGTATTTCTCCAACAACACTCTCAGAGCAAATATTGCATCTGTAGTGCTCTTTCCTGGCATGAAACCATACTGCTGATCACTAATCATCACCTCCCTTCTTAACCTAGCTTCCACTACTCTTTCCCATAACTTCAAGCTGTGACTGATCAATTTTATCCCTCTGTAGTTACTGCAGCTCTGCACATCACCCTTATTCTTAAAGATAGGTACCAAAACACTTTTTCTCCACTCCTCAGGCATCCTCTGACTTTCCAAAATTTCATTAAACAATCCAGTTAAAAATTCCACAGCCATTTCTCCTAAGCACCTCCATGCTTCCACTGGTATGTCATCTGGGCCAACAGCCTTTCCATTCTTCATCCTAAACTTTCATCTAACCATCCTTTAATATTAAAAATATAACATGTAAAAGCACAATATTTAAATTATTTTTTTTATATAATATCATAACATATTGTTAAGATGTTAGAAAGTACTTTGAAAATTATCACTTGCTTGTTTTTAAAAATGGTAAACTGCATACAAAATATGGGAATACATTGCCATCTGGTGGCTGTTTCGATTAATTACATTCCTATGCATTCAAAGCTTAGCTGACCTTAATTTTAATAATGGCAGTATTGAAACATAATCATTCAACCCAGGGGAATTTCCTGCCTCAAGGGTCACTTGCCACCATAACTCCCTAAATTCAATCATTTCTTCCCATGGGCCTCCCCTGATGTCGTTTTTGACTTGTTCCAATACCAAAAAAGCAAATTTCGATTTCAAGCATACCTTTGAATGTTTAAACAAGGCATTAGTATCTTTGCCCACTGTTATATCATAAATATGTTCATATATCCTTCTTTTAAACATTCTTTCAGTCTTCCCTACATAGAAGGACTTACAAATTGAGCAGATAGCTAAGTAAATTATTCCCTTTGATTCACAATTATAATAATCAGAACTAATAATCCATATATTTCTACTTTCTAGGTAGTATCTGTCCGTATTCATAATGTATGTACATTGTGTGCAATGGCCACATTTGTATGTACCTAACTTATTTTTATTGGTATTAACCTTGTGTTTGTTTTCTAAAATGGTTCTGATGCATTGTGAGTTTTTGTATACCACTTTATGTAGGATTTGAGATATATTTTCCAAGTCTGTAAGGAAGCAAATCTCTCCCATTCTTTTAAAAAAGTTTTTTTGATGTTATTATTTATTACATTATATTCCAAAATCAAAACTTGTTGATAGTTGTCTCTAGTGTTCTCCTTATTTACATTACTCCCATTATTTTGCTGACTATGTTTCTGGATAGGTTTAAATCTGTTACTTCTTCCTTTTACAACCTCATCTCTTATGTCTCTAATAAATTTTAAGGGAAAGCCTCTTTCAAGGAACATTTTTTTCCAATAAATCACATTCCACTGCAAAATCAGTATCTGTGCTAGTCATGTGACACCCCCTCACGAACTGCCCCTTCACAATATTTTTCTTACAATGCAAGAGGTGTGCACTCTTGTAATGTAGGAGGGAATTACAAAATGTAACTTTTCTAAATATATTTGTTTCAAATTTTTTCTCTACCTTATATATCTCTATATCCAAATACTGCAGGCTTGTATTTGAAATTTTATATGTGAACTTTAAAAAATTAGTAGTATTGTTCATATATATCATAAACTCTTCAATTTTTTCTTTTCCTGCTGTCCAAAAGAGAACTATATCATTCAGAAATCTACGGTAAAGTGTCCAGCAGGTTTTGAATTCAGTATTTAGAATGTATCTTTCTTCCCACTTCGCCAGAACCAAGTTGGCATAGGTTGGGGCACAAGCTGCTCCCATGGCTTCCCCTTGAATCTGCTGAAAAAATTCCCCATTAAAGCATAGAAAATTATTTTTCAAAACCATGTCCGTTAACCAAACGTTTACTAATTTTTCATGTTGTGTTAATCCCTGGTCTTCATAGACTATTTCCTCAAACATTTCCATTCCATTATTCTAAGGTATGGACGAAAATAAGTCTACAATGTCTATAGTTATGAATAATAAATTCTCATGGTATAAATCATTAGAAATTTCTCTCAGGAGGTCCCACGAATCGTTTAATATAAAATTTCTTCCTACCCATAAACCTTTTAATTTTGTATCCACATATTTGGCCAAGGAATGAGTTTTAGATCTTTCTGCAGATACAATCGGTCTTAATGGTGGGTCACTTTCACATTTATGTATCTTAGGGATACCAAATATTGAAGGAATTCTTTGTTTATCCACTTTTAGATACATGTATGTGTTATAATCTATAAGTTCATCCTGTAACATATCCCATAATCCTGTATCAATTTTATGTAAGCTACATTGACCTCATTTTTTGAAACACTAGAGTATCTCAAGTCATCCCACAGTATCATGTTCATCTTACTTTCGTATTGGATATTATCTATAATAACCACCCCACCCCCTTTATCTGGTTTCATCACCCTAATGTTGATGTTTCCCTTAATTTCATACAAACATTCTCTTACTTTGTTACTCAAATTGACCTTATATTTAATATTTGCCTGTTCTTTCCTCACCTCTTTCTCCATAACGTTTTCCCGATTTTTTAACTGGGGGTGCAAAGGGGGGTTGTAAATAGCTCTATGTTTTAATTCCAGGTTTTTATTTGTTTTATTCATAGGGAACATGATACTCAGGTTGACTTTCCTTAAAAACAATTTAATATCAAGTAACATTTTGGTTATATCTCCTTTTTTGTATGGGATGAATTTCAAACCCTTAGAGAATAATTCAAAGTGTTCTTTCTCTATATCTATATTACTAAAATCATAAATGGAAAAATTATTATATGTATTCTTGATTCCATCCACTGTAATCTCGTTACTATACCTTGTGGTGAGGTGAGTATCACTTAAAATCTCCAACTCCATTGAAAATCTGGCTGTGGGGACCCTGTTTATTCATCAGCCTTTCTGATCTCCGCAAAGGCGGAAAGGCTTGGTCATATTGTTTGTCCCCTTCTTCCTCCTGATAGTGTCCTTCATTTCCACCATTCTCCAGATTAGATATTTCATAATTCTGCCTATTTTCATTAATTTGTTTGTAATGTCCATATGAGGGTTTGGGGTAGCTAGTATTACCGTCATATTCCTTAATATCTCTTTCTAATTTCTTCAATTTTCTATTCAAGTCCTCACATTTGTTATCAATATCTTTTCTAATATTAAAATACTTGGTTTTCTCTTCTTGGATGGTAAAAATCAGATCATGTTTAATACACTGGTCTAATTCTTCCATATCATTTTGTATTGCATCCTGACATCTTATATTTTCTCTAATAATAAGTCTCAACACATCTAGGCCACACTTATTAAAAACCTCAATGAGTTCCTTGTTGAAGACAGAACCCATAACATCATTATTAAGGAACTTCCAAACACGTAGTCCCTTTGGGACTATTTCCCTAGATATACACATTTTTAAATATTCATTTTCTATATCCAATGTCCTGTATTTATACATCAGTTTGGCTAATTTGTCCAATTTAATGCAGTATGAGTCATCGATGGCTGGTTGTTTGGTACCATTACCATCTAATTTAAAACATATTTAGTCCTTAGCCATTCCTTTGTTTCTTTAACATTAATACTTTTCACAATACCTGAAACCACTGGCATATCAAGAGGTGATTTTTGACCCGGTTCAATGCTCGGGCATTTTTTGGAAACAGTTCCTTTATCCACTATTTTGAAAATACTAGGTGTGGATGCAGCATTGAAATTTACTTCATTAACTTCGGTTAGGTCGCCGGCGTCATTTGAAACACAAATAAGCTCCCTCTGCCTGGTATTTACACAGTCTCTCTGTTTCTATGCTCCTTCTCACACCAGAAGTGAAACAGGAGCACTACACCCAAGATAACTCCATTGATTGATTGCCTTTGACCAGATATTGCATATTTTAAAGGTAAGGTAGAAAATGAGTTATCCTAAGAGCTGCAGTGTCTGCAAAGCAGTTAGATATGAAATGGGACAATTCAAGCTTTAGCAGTCTAAGGGGAGAGGCACTAATTTTAAAACAGCAAGGCAGATTGGACAAGGTGAGAATTCTGGATCTATGAAATAAAGTGGAAGAGGCAATACATTTAAATAGATGCAGGTGGAGTGACTTCACAAATGATAATTTTGTAATTACTGACAATATCCAGTGAAAGATGAAAGAAAAGGAATTATGTGCTCAAATTAACATAAGAAGTGGGGAACTAGAGGGAGAGTAAGTTTAAAAACTGCTCTCTCATTTCAGAATTTCGCCCCATTTCTGGGATGTACTCCCTTTCTTGTCTCTGCATCTGCTTCTATCCTTTCTACCTTAACTTCTCCTTTAGTCTCTTTTCCTTGAAAGATCCTTTGCCTTTCTTCCTTCTTCTTTCATAGTCTGCAGTCCTCTTTGCACTTCTTGTGACCTTTTCCACACAGGCACATCTGCATCAGCATATTTCTGCTCCATTTCTGAATCAGATCTGCTACGTCATTTGTGAAGGATGATTCCTCAGTCCATTCCCTGCAAGTAATTTAAATGTTTTGTTTTGTTGTGTTGGAGTCTTGCTGTGTATTATCTGACTGGAGAAATCGTCTCTTTCTTGATCCAAATGTAACCACATATGTGCTCCTCATCCACTGACTGTTGATATGGAAGGATAGCTAATTCAGGCTGCAACCACCATCACTTTTAGCTCATTTATCTATTACTTCCAGTGCTTATTTTATGTACAAGGTTGATCAGAAAAGTCCTCCACTATTTTCATACACGCCAGGTATGGAATCACTTTGACAGCTCTCACTTGTTGTGCTACTTCTTCTTTCACATTGTACACATGTATAAAGACCAGCTCATATCTTTTGAGCCCCATTTTACTCCACATTTCTTCTTCCTACCATGTTCATTTTTTCTGTTATTGGCTTTGGAATGCTTTGCTGCAGAAATCTATTCTCCAGCAACCATAATGAATGTGTATGTCAGTATGCCAAGAGAGTGCATGATATGACATATATCTTATCTTCACTGCTGCTTTCAGCAAGGTCATTTACCAGGACATGGCAAACTATTAAGTACATGAATCATAGTCACTCCTTCTTTGAGTACTTGATGTAAAATTTCTCTCATCAAACATAATTTCATGTATTCTGGGTGATGCAAGATACCATCTAGAGCCTTGGCGGATGCTGCCATTGCAGTATCCACATACATTAGCAGATCCTTATTATAATGTTCAGTGTGTCTACACCTATTCTGGTATGGAAAACTATTTAGTATTGCAGGCTGTATTTAACTCCCTGCATCCGAGTGATGCCTCCAGATGCATCTGCAGTTACTTCCTACTGATGCCTATAGGCGTCAAATATCGCTCATTCATATTTGCATCAATAATTCCAAAACCATGCTATGGACAAGGTTTTAAAAAAAAATCATCTTAAAGCTTACACAATGGCAAACTCAACTGCATTAATATTTGGCCTCTGTCTATTGCAGGTAAATATATATTAACTGTTGTTTTTATAATATTAATGTATATAGATATAATTTTCACATTTTTCTAAATATCTCAACAACCAAGTATCACAGGCAGAACTCTTTAGCCTCATATGAAAGCGCTCAACTAGATGAACAAAATGCTGTCTGCAGTATGTGTGTAACTTGAGTTGTTGCTAAGATATTGTAAATTGTTTACAAAATATTGCAAATGTAATTGTTAGTATGTTAATTGTGACTTATAAAATTCTGTTTACAATGTAGAACCTAAAGAATACTGCCACTATAAAAACAGTTTGTTTTAAAGAGTTTGCCATTCATATTTCTTTAATAATCCCCGTGGCTCCAGAGATATGAACATTTGTTTGACATAATTTAATTCTGTCAAAAGGCTTAGGCTCCGCCCATTGGAAGTTACAGTGCAAACTTCCTGAGTTCCATTGGAATGAATGAGTTAAGATGTATTAACACCTCAACAAGAACATTACAGTATGCACCTGAAAAGGTAAGCAAGACATATATGCGTTATGTGTGCAATGTTGAACAAAATGCTTATCAGGAGCAGTCTTCTCAGGCTGTGTACAAGACAATTTGTCTCTCCCCAATGATCAGTACTGAAGCAACATCTTGGGGAATGGATGATATATCCAGTTCTCCTCCTGGGACATAAAATACAGTACAGTACAGGATATCACATAAAAAGATGTAAAGTCTAGAACAGGCATATGTATTCTGACAAAATAAACAAGCTAGACTGATACATAATATAAAACTCTGATGCTATGCTAAAGCCTTTGCCAGCTTTTCATTCAGTGTTTGGTCTGATTATATTGTGTGGTGTAGTATTTGGCCTGTTTACAATGTGTTGTGTAGTGTTTGACCTATTTACACCACATGGTGCAGTGCTTGGGCTGTTTACACTGTGATGTACAATGTTTCAGATGCTCTCTTTGTGCTTTGCACTGCTTGGTCTGTTTTTTTTTTTTTGTGCAGTGAAATGCTTGGTCTGTTTACAATTGGTGATACAGTTATTGGTCTGTTTACACTACATGATGCAGTGCTTGGCCTGTTTACACTGTGAGATGCAATGCTTGGTCTGTTCTCTTTGTGCTGTATACTACTTGATCTCTTCTCTTTGTGCAGTACACTGCTTGGTCTGCTTAAACTGTGTGGTTTAGTGCTTGGTCTGCTCTCTTTGTACCGAGCAGTGATTACTCTGTTTACAATTTCTGATGCAGTCTTGGTCTTTTTATACTGTGTGGTGAAGGGTTTGATCTGTTCTATTTGTGCAGTGCAGTGCTGGACCTATTTACAATGTGTGATACAGAGCTTGATCTGTTTATACTGCATGGTGCAGAGCTTGGTCTGTTTACATTGTGAGGTGAAATGCTTGGTCTGTTCTCTTTGTGCTGCATACTGCTTGGCTTGCTCTCTTTGTGCAGTGCAGTGCCTTGTCTGCTTACACTGTGTGGTATAGTATTTGGCCTGTTTACACTGTGAGGTGCAATGCTTGGTCTGTTTTTTTGTTCTGTACAGTGCTAGGTCTCTTCTCTTTGTCCAGTGCATTGCTTGGTGTGGTTATATGATTTGTGATAGAGTGCTTAGTCTGTTTATACTGCATGGTGCAATACTTGGTATGTTTATATTGTGTGGTGCAGGGCTTTGTCCATTCTCTTTGTACACTGCAGTGCAGTGCTTAGGCTGTTTACAATGTGTTATGCCATGCTTGGTCTGTTTACACTGCATGGTGCAGTGCGTGGTCTATTCACACTGTGTGGTGCAGTGCTTGGTCTGTTCTCTTTAAGCAGTGCGGTGCTTGATCTGTTAACAATGTGTGATGTTGTGCTTGGTCTGTTTACATTGTGAGGTGCACTGCTTAATCTACTCTCTCTGTCCTGTGAACTGCTTGGTCTGTTCTCTTTGTGCAGTACATTGCCTGGTCTGTTTACAACTTGTGATGCAGTGCTTGGTCTGTTTACACTGTGTGGTGCAGTGTTTGGTCTGTTTACAATTTGTGATGCAGTGTTGGGTCTGTTTACACTGTATGATGCAGTGCTTGGTCTGTTTGTACTGTGTGGTGCAGTGCTTGGCCTGTTTACAATTTGTGATACAGTGCTTGGTCTGTTTAAATTGTGAGGTACCCTGCTTGATCTTCTATCTCTGTACTGTGTACTGCTTGGTCTGTTCTCTTTCTGCAATGCAGTGCCTTATATGTTTACAACTTGTGATACAGTGCTTGGGTTGTTTACACTATGTGGTGCAGTGCTTGATCTGTTTACAATTTGTGATGCAGTGATTGGTCTGTTAATACTGCATAGTGCTGTTCTTGGTTTGTTTACAATATGTGATGCCATACTTGGTCTGTTTACAATGTGCAATGCAGTGCTTGGTCTGTTTACACTATGTGGTGCAGAGCTTGGTCTAGTCAAACTGTGTGGTGCAGTGCTTACTTGGTCCACAGTGTGCATAAAATATTATTATATAGCAGTACAAGTTCAGAAGTTTTACATGGGCCATCCATCTTTGTCATTTGCTCATCTGACTAGTGATACTTTACACAACAAGACGTAACCTAAGACAGTGTGGGACAAAGGACTGTTCTGCATCTTAAAGAAATAATGCACTGTGGCAATCCAGCAATGATGCTGGTCATATTATAGCTAATTTGGTGGCTAAGGTCCTCTTTATTGGTTAATGAGGGTCATATGGCTTAAATATTTCTGTGTCGTTTAATGAGATTACTCTACAACTAAGGCATCCTGTAACAATTCATATCTGCATCAGTCATCACCCTGTGCACATGGAAAATAACTTGCATGTTTCTACTGAAGTCATTGCTTAAGCACACATCTGCATGGCCATACACCTTTCAGGGTAGTTTATGTAGATTCCAAAACTGCCATAATACAAGTCAGACTCTGTAAGGTGTAATCACAGTTAACTTCATCATTCTTAGTTGTCATTTACTATTGCCTGTGTGTGGTGGGTATGTTGACAAATGAATGAAAGCTCCAGTTTTCTAGCATTACTGATGTGGCTAGAATGGAGCATAACACAGATGCCTTTTCACAATTGCAACTTTATTTATTTATTTATTCCTATTTTTTACCAGGGTAGTAAATTGATCAATACTGACCAACTTCAGGCTCAGCCCAGATGAAATACAAAAGATTTCACAAACAAAAATGAAAAAAAAAAGGTACGCTATGACAATAGTTCAGAAAAAATTGCATAGTAAAAATGTGTACATACATTCCAGTGAACATGCACAGTGTAATGAACAATCAAGCCAAGTATAATATACAATTCAATCTTCAGTGAATCTTGAGAGAGAAGAAGAGACTTGGAAAGGAGTAGGTTAGGTGACATGTCCCATGTTGAAGCAGGAGCATTTGACTTGGATGAAGAAGTGTTTTTGAGTTGCATTCTAAATTTGGAATAAATATTTATTTCCATACTGATGACAGGGAGAGCTTGCCAAAGAGAAGGTGCCTGAGAGGAGAAAGCATGTACAGTGCTGTGGAGTTTAATTCTAGGGGTAAGGAGAGTTGGTGTGGTTTGTAAGTAGTGTCTCAGGTTGTACGAAGAGCTTTTTATTCATGAAGTCTAGCTCACAGGGAGTAAATGTTTGGAGATATAGTAGTTTGCAAAGGTGGGATTCTAAAAGTAGGTTAGATCTTTATTTTATGAATAACCATTTGGCTTTATCTAGAGATACAGTGATGCTCACAGAGAGATGAGTTTGTAATGAATCGGCAGATGCTGTTAGAGATAGACTTGTATGTGGCAATGTTTTTCTTGGAGGCACAAGCAAAAATCAAAAGCTCTTATTCAAGTTGAGAAAGGAGAATTCATTTACCAGTGGCTGTCTGGCCTGTTGGGAAAGAAAAGGGGAGATCTTTCTGGCCTAGAAGAGAAGGAAGTTTATTTTGGCTCTCACTTTGTCTATGTGGAAATGGAGGTTTAGTGAATGATCAAGTCACATTTCTGGGTATTTGAAGGTGAAGGTGGTCTCTATGGCATGGCTGTATAGGTCAAAGATAGTTAAGAATCATACACTTGGTGAATTTTCTGTGGAGTTTCAAAAGGCATAGTTTTGGTCTTGGTGAGGTTGAGAAGTAGTTTATGGTTTATGAGCCATCTATAGACTCATGTAAGTCTGACTGGTGTTGGAACTGAATGTTGGTGTGAGAGTAACTAGACTGGTAAATAACCATCTTATCAGCATAGAGGATAAGTGGATGATGGGGGAGGTCACAAGAACATTGGTTAATAACTATGGAAAGAGGAAGGGAGCAAGAATTGACCCTTTTAGTACACCTTTGGTAATATGTGCAGATTCTAACTGGGAGCATCCTATTTTAACTCTGAAGTGTCTGTCAGTGAGTAAGTTATTAAACCAGAGAGCAGTGTCTAGATTGATGCAGAATTCATTTAGTTTATTTCGGAGAAGTCAGTGGTCAATGAGGTCAAATGGATTTTTCACGACTATAAATAGGACTCCTGTAAGGAGGCCGCTATCAGAGTTTAGCAGGATGCTATCAGTTAGGGGCCAAAGTGCTCTTATAGTACTTTGTCCAGGCTGGAATCCATGTTGTTTGGATGAGAGCAGGTGGTACTGCTAGATAGAGAAAGAGAGAGAGAGAGAGAGAGTTGGGTGTAGATTATCTTTTCAAGAGGTTTGCCTAGAATTGGGAGGATGGATATTGGAAGGAAGTGAGAGGTAGCTTTTGGGATGGTTTGCTTTGGGAGGGGTTTAACTAGAGCAGTTTTCTACATCTGTGGCATGATTTTTTGTGAGGCATAAATTATATATATATGGATGCGAGGAAGACCTGGATGCTCTCTGCAGTGATAGATGAACCAGTGGGTTTATGTCATCAGATCCAAGAGAGGTATCCATGGAAATATCATCAGATCCAAGAGAGGTATCCGTGGAAATATTTTCTTGTTGCTTGTTTGGGACATATGCATTTGAAGTGAAGGAGGGGGTGAATAGGGATAAATGGTGTTTGTGGGCAAGGCATGATCTGTGGGAAATGCAGACTTTATTGATGGAAGATAGTTAAATTCTTTAAGGAAATCATCTGGAGAAAGTTTTTCTCTAAGACATTGAATTGTGCTTCTAGACAGGGTGTCAGGAAGAGGTTTTCTTCCTGGAAGTAGCTAAACCTCTTTCCAAAAGTGTTTTGGTGGAATGTAATTTGTTTCGAAATTTATTTTGTGCCTTCTTATGGTTCATAGGTTAGTACTAAGCTAACTGCCCTTGCGAGCAATTTTAAGCCTAGCCAATTATCCATTGTGAGGCTCAAAACCCTGCACCTTGTGTTTGTAAGGCAAACACCTTAACCATTAGGCCACCCTCCCCTATAATCTGTAGCTAGGTTAGCCAAGACTATAAAGGAGATATGGTTATCACTTGAAGGGTGGGGGGTTGTTTTAATGTTTGCCATGCTTCATCCCTTAGAGTATAAAGATGTTTGAGTTCAGTGGATAGTCATTCGGTTTTGGTGGGTTTGCAAAGCCCATGGATAAGGGGGAAGAATTTGTCTTGCAGCTGGAGTAGAAAGTTGGTTAGGCTTACAACTGCTGTATTAGGGTTATGTAAGGAGAGTACATGGTTCCAGCTGTGGGCTGTGAGGAAAGTCCTGTGTTTGTCTATATGTTTTCTACTCTGGTTTCGGAAGGTTTAATATTAAGTTGATTACTGTAAAGGTGATTGGGCAGTGGTCACTTAGAGATGGTGGCAGAATGTGTATATTGGTGCTGGAGTTTAGTATGTTCATAATAATCAGGTTGAGCATGGAGTGTTTGCAGGACCTGTGATTAGGTCTTGTTTGTTCCTTTATGAGTTAAAGGAGACCTAAGTCTACTAGGAGAGTACCCATGTCAGATGAAAGAGTCCAGGATAATTAAGATGGAAGCCACCTAGAATGACAATTTATTATTTCTTTGACAGTTATTAAAGATGTTAATGATGAGCAATTTGAATTTATCTAGGGTGGCAGGAGGTGGCACATAGGCTGTAGCTATCAGGTCTATATCACTTTGTTAAAAAAACAAATAATTGAATACATTTTTATCAAACCCTATCCGTCGAAACCTTAATCCATCTAATGTTCATTTAAGTGAAAATTTTCCCAGGGGGGAAAAAAGCTTGGCCAACCAAACAAGCGTCACAGAAATGACAAAATTGAAAACTCACCCATGTGGGTAGCTGCACCCCCCATCCCCCAACTAAATATCCCAACTCTGAGATCACAGTACAGTGAAGAAAAGGGCAAATTCCCAATGATAGTAAACTGCTTGTTTTCTCTTAGAAAAATTTCACTTAAATGAACGTTTGCTGGATTAAGATTTTGAGAGATAGGGTTTGACAAAAAGGTATTCGATGATTAGGTTTTTGACAAAGTGATATAGACTCATAGCTATCAGTAGTGCTTTGCCTTTGTGAGTTGCAAGTTTTAGTAAAATCCAGTTAGGACCAAAGTATAAGGAGGAGGAGTTTCCTTGGGCAATTATGTTTGGTTTAGGTTATTTGTGCATGAAATTAGAGAGCCTTCGCCAGATTGTTTACCTGGCTTGGCATCACTGACATACCTTTAGGGGGTTAGAAAGTGTTGAAAGTTTGAGGAGTCTTTTTTGACCCAGGATTCGGTGACTTCTAAAATGTCTGGGTTTTGCTACAAAATAAAACTACTTATATGGTCTAGCTTGTTTATGATGTTATGTACATTGAGGAGGGCACAGGCCGGTGTAGGAAGGGAGTAGCTCTGATGTTGAGGAAAGAGAGTTGTTGGGCCTGGGCTGGGGTCAATGCTACTCTTAAGAAGGAGTATAAAGATTATGGAGGATAGTCTGAGTGAGGTCTTTGGTATTTTTAGGCAGATGGAAAAATGTACCTGAGTCTTGGTAATCATATAGAAGAGAGCTCAGACAGTAGGGAGATGAGAAATGGGTTTGGTCTGATTATTGGAGTTGTGGTGGTGATTTGTTGGTTATGGAAGTAGGGGTTATACATAGGGATATTATGATAGGTTGTGTAAGTGTTTTATGAAGATGCCTGTTATTGGCTGTAGGGGATGAGGGAATGTTTGTACAGGAAGTCGTAAGTGGGAGTTAAGACTCCCAGTAATATTGAAGCACTGAGTATGAGGGTAGTGAGATAAGAGGGTTACATGGTTTTATGGTTGTCTATTTTTAAAGGTCTGTCTTGAGGGTGTGACAGTAGGTTGAGATCAGAGTAAATATAATGGGTTGTTTGAGGGGGGGTGGTTGGGGAACTGGGGTTTGGAAGGAAGTAAAGCAGGGCACAACTCCCACTGGCTTTGGAGTAAATCAGTCAATACCTTTGTTTAAAACTGAGGCTAAAAAGAGGGTAGGTACAAATGCATGAGCCATTCAGAAATGAAAGGTAGGTGAAACGAAGCATTGCTAATAATTGTCTAACAGCAAAGCAGTGTATGTTGTTAGGCTCAGCCTAAAAGGAGTGTACCTGTTGAGACAGAAGCATTTTGAAAGGAAAGGTCAAGCAGAGAGCAGCCCTAGAGATACCTCCTGCCTTAACTTAGTTATAAAAAAAAGGAAAAGTAGAAGTGTAAGGGACTTAGCACAACTGTCAGGATAAGTAAGAAATGCACCTTACGGTTTTCTCTTGCTTGCTTTTCCTTTGCTAAGGTGCCTGTCCGAGGTGTTTGGACTAATATGAATAATGTTTTTACAGCAGGTGCTAGGCCTTACCTCTTGGTTCCCTAGGCAGTTGTATGCCATACCTCATTGTGCATATGCACTTTACAGTGTCAGTTGTATAGCTAGTTGTGCTAACAAAAGCACGCCAGAATCCATGGTATATTCATAATGGCCCTGATAGGTTATACCCGGGTATTCCTAATTCGTTAACTGTGTATTTTCTAATAGTCAGTCCGTGGACGTTTCCTAATTTTCATTTTAACTGTAAGAATACATTTCTTTGATTTTTCACATTTCTAACTGCTGTACAATTCCTTGTAGGTATGTACCAATTAAAGCAGTCAGTTCAAATTAGCTTCTTCATTGGAAAACATGTGCAAGCTCTTAGTCACTTTAATTTTATATATGGCCAGGCATATGTTGATCAACCAGAGGAGAAGTGGTAGGCAATAATTAATAGAGTTGAAGGAATTTACCTTTGAGGGCAAGAGGGCAAGAGTTAAATGAGATATGCTGATTTTTTCAATAGCACAAAGGCGGTTAAGGATTACCTGATCTGAAGGGATATTTTAGAGCTACACAGTTAAGACTCATATACATAACACAAGCAGATGGTTAAAATTTAGAATGGAATGGCATGATGATGATGAAGTGTGGGGTTCAAGAAATATGGAGAGAGTGGGATTCTGAATGCAGATCCTTAAGGATGCTAACAACAGCCACACAGGATAATATATTCGGGGTCTATATTACATAAACGAATGTTTATCTTACCGAATGCTAACATGAGTGAAAATCCCGGAACCCGAAACCAGAATTGTGAGATCACAATACAGTGAAGATGGGAATATTTGCCCTTTCCTCACTGTAGTGCGATCTTGGAGTTGGAATATATATTTAGCGGGGGGTGTAGGGAGTGCAGCCCCCACAATTGCAGTTTTGAGTTCTGGGATGTTCGATAATGTCAGCGTTTGGTAAGATAATCTTTTGTTTATTTAATATAGACCGTATATTTGTAAAGTAGTAGAAAGTATTCTAAGAACTAAGCCAACACAAGAATGGAGAGAGGAGATTTTGCCAGTAGGGATGACTGCAAGTAAAGGTACAGAAAATAGGTAAGAAGGATCTGGTATTTACTAGAGAAAACTGGCAAAAGATCCAAGGTATTGGGATCAAACAATTAGAGAAGGAAAATTAATAGGTGGGAATAAGACCAAGAAGACATTTGGACTGCAGGCTAGAGACTGCCTTCCCTATCAGGGCTTGATATCAGAGTATGGACAACTAGAAATGGGTAGAGGAACCTACGGCATGTAAAATAATGCATGATAACTGTAACAATCAATAAGAGGAGGTTAGAGAAGATTTGGAAGAGAGAATGGAGAAGCAATTTACAAGACAATAATGGGAAGGCATACGTATGGCTCCGAAGTATGCAAGAAAGTTCAGAAGGTTTCGGATCTTTGCTTGGAAGTGTTTGCATAGGTATTTTTATACCCCAAGCAGACTTCAAAGCATTTTTTCTTAGGTAGATATCAAATGTTAGAGGTGTGATGGGAAAGAAAGAGTTTAGTGGGAATGTGTTTTTGGGAGTGTAATGAGTTGGCAGATTTTGAAAATTCCCTACAGAGTATTCTGAAAGAAGTATTGATTGAGAAAATGCTTTAAGGATATTTTTTTTGAGCTGACACACAGGAGCTGAATTGCCTTGACTTAGTAAGGCCTTATTAAGTTAAATTATGTTGGCTGGCAAACGTAATTTCTACACAAAATGGAAATCAAAGTCTAAACCAACTGTATAAGAAGTACCGAATATTATTAAAGTGTTAAAAGAACTGGAAGAGGGGTCTTTAGAAAAGGGAAGGAGTAAATTACTTAGAAATAAATGGAAATTGTGGGATCAATCTATGCAGAATAATGAAAAGAAGGAGGACTGAGGTTTAAGGGAAAGCAGGAAATCAGCAATTTCCTTTAATGTTGGACTGATAATTATAAAGAAAAGTTATGTGATGTATAGAGTATATAAATAGAAAAAATGCTAATATATATTTTTTCTGTTAATCTATACTTGCCTATGTCTTAAGTGATAATTTATTAAAGATGTTTAACAAAAATGTGCTAACTCTTTCATCCTCTCAAATATTCTGTTCCTTGCCTACCTCTAGTACATTCACACTTTCAGAGCCTGGAATAGGGGTGAGATAACAGGGTAAGAGGGAACAGCCTCTCATGTTCTATATTACTTTAAAATTTAGGAACTTAGTCAGATAAAAAAATAACTATAGTTTTCTCTTTTTTCTGCATGTCTTTTTCACTAGTAGTTTCGCACTGACAATTTGTCACAGGTAAAAACATGCCAACAATATAAAAAAGAGCTACTTTTTTAGATTTAAGTTCCCTTGATTTAAGTTCCTCTGTTGTTTGACATGATGAATCTGAGATCCACGGTGTGCTTTGTTGCATGATGTGTTGAAGGTTATTTGTGAAGAATGGAACACATTGCATTATTGTATGCTATCAAAAGAGCTATTTGACCTAGTTTGCAGTGCATTCTGGCTTACTCAGGCTAACAATCTAACTTCAGATCAAACTTTCTGCACAATAAGGTGCAATGGCCTTGATGTAACTGTCTTCATTTCATTAATTCCTTTATCTTCTCTTTCATGAACAGTTGCACAGTATCCAATCAAGCTTATGTAGTTTCTGCAAGATGAAGCAATAAATCGTAGTTATCACTTATATTTTGTATTCGTTTGTCACTGCCTGTCATATCACAACTAGCAAAGAGGTAAAACTTGACAGCGAATAGTTTATTGTTTGTGTTTCCAGACATTTTGTGTAGCAGGAGTGGAAGACATTTGAATTACATCTACTGTTTTATATCAATGTCATTCTGTATGACCATAGGTCGCATAGTGAAGCAGAAGACCACAGAAAAATATCGATGACTCACACTGCATAATCTCATTACAAATTAATTACTTGAGTTTGCATAACTACAGTTTAAGATTTATATTAATTTGCATGTTATACTGGTTATGTGTGTCTTTTGTCCACTAATAATACATGATAAGTCTATCTTTGATATGTTTCTCAACCATGGGCTAGTCATCACTGTTAGACCATGGGTAAATTAGGATTTGCCTACAAATGGAACAATTTAGTCACTCAGGCTTCAGACGTGTGGGTTGATATTCCATTTCCTGGGAACCTGTAATTGTATAGACGGCCTTTAAGTTGATCCAGTAGATTGTAGTAATATTACTGAAACAACTTTCAGTGGCAATGGAGATTACTGTGACCTTGAAGAAAGTATATTTAAATTTGGGGGCATGAGAAATATCCTCCAATATGGGGATGGCAGAGGTTCACCAAAAGCTGCTCTGTCAGTTTTTTTTGATACTAGCAATTGGTTAAATGGTTATTAGTTGATGAATATGAGTCTGTTTTCCCTGTGACTGGGTAAATTGTGTTTCACCCATGGTCTAACAGTGATTATTATCTATTATACAATGACTACCTATTACTATTCGAAAATGTGCAAGCTGATTGACCCAGCCCAACCAGCGTGCCCATTGTAAATCCCACAATATACCAACGGAAAAGGGCCCGGTTGCCCAGACTTTTTTCCATTGGTATAAAGTGCCACAAAACCTTTTTTTTACAATTAAAAAAAAATAGAGCAATGGAGACTTTCTTTTCTCCGTTGCTTCCATTTCAAAGCATTGATGTACTGGGAATGCGTGGAAATGCAAGTCCCATACGCATGCACAGTACGTCAAAATGAAGAAGCAGTATACCACAAGCGGCAGAAGAACAGGTAATCTGCTGTTATACAAAGACATTATTTAAGAAAAGTAAGTATTTTCTTTCTTAAATAATGTCATTGTATAATAGCAATAACCGACTCCATGGTTGTGGTATATTGAAGATTTACCCACGGTTGCCTTTGTTTAATCACTCGGGCTTCACCCTCATGATTAAACCACACCAACCATGGGTAAATCTTCAATATACCATACCATGTCATCGGTTATTGCTTTATTATACACTAGAGTTACTGCTCTACCTTCATGGTAATAATTTTTCCATGTGCAAATTTCTACTGTTAGAACAGGTAGATAACTTTTTTGGAGATGCAGATGGTCTTTTGCAAGTTCTTGAGTTGAAATGGCAACTTCATTTAGAAGCAGACTGATCGTGCATGGAAATATACTGATTATTTTAAAACTAGATGACCTCCCCACTCAAGAAAAAAGAAAAAATCATATTTTATTTATTTATCCTTTCTTCATTGGCTTAGTCTCACTAGGCTACAGTCTCTTATCAGGGCAGACTCAACATGGCATTTATATTACTAGGGGAAATTTGGCCAAGGCATCAGGAACTTTCACTACTATTTTTAATAGATGTTACAGGTTCTACAGGTTTGTTATGGGATCTTTTACAGATCTCTTACAACCACAGCTACCACCAACTCAAGCACATAGGACTTTAGTTTAAATTCTTATCCATAGTGCTACACAGTCAGAAATGCAATGCCCTCTTATGCTGAACTGCAATGCCTACAACCCAACTACTTGATATGGGAATAAAACCCATAGCCTTGTGCACCAAAGGCAAGTGCATTACCTGCTGTGTCACTGACACTGCAAATGTGCAGTGAAACAAAATAGAATGCTGCCAGTCTCTAATTTGCACCACCCATTTGCACTCTTCATCACTGAGTGGTTTAATCAATTTAATCAATTTGAGCCTCTGATAAATAAGGAAGTGGGAATTCTATTATTTAAGAAATATGAAAGGTCAAACCCCGGGATTCATGAACCTTGCGCCAGGCGCCAGCATAGCGTCGGCGTTATAACGCCAAATATGGCTGCTGAGCGATTCAGGTATGAATGAATTCCAAGTGCACTACCGGCGTGCGCCGGACCGTCTCGCCCAGTAGGTATACAAAACACACTGTGTCGCGGTATTGCACCATGCAAATGAGGGCAAATAGCGATCCACAGTAAGCGCGAGGCGAAGCGTAGAACGCGGCAATGTAAAGCAAAAAAAGAGGTTTACATTTACCCAAACATGACCGAGGAGTAACAGAAGGCTGTCAAAGTCAGGTATCATACAGGTGCAATATGCCAATGTGGAAAGGCACCGAGAATGTCCAAAGAAAATATGCACAAAATGTAAAAAATGACATAAATGGCACGTACATAGAAAGAACAGCAGACCCCCGGGATATGTGCACAGAAGTTGCAAAGCAATGAAATAATATGACAATGTCCTAAAAGAGCAGTATAACACACATCAGCTGCACAGCCACCACACACCATAGTATGTATGTAAAGCTTCAACCCCAGTGCAATGGTTGTCAAGGAGTGGTGGCGGTGTTCGGTGCCTTAACCATGTATTAGTAGTCAATTCCATGCAAATGAGGCAGATAATAGTGAATCGCAAAAACGGCGGTGTAAGGATGGAGCAAGCGAGCGGTACTACACCGAGGAGTGGCCACACGAGATACATGTCAACCACAGAGGGGTGTGCCACT
>NC_056740.1:517307230-517402832 GCF_019279795.1 Protopterus annectens | reverse complement strand
GTGGGGCGCTTACTTCCCTGCTGTTGCATCAAGACTGACGTCATATATCTCCGCTTACAATCTACGGTCTGACAACATGTGTTATGATTATTCACGAGACCTACTACAGCTGTTGAGGCTATCAATCATTCTAGTCTGCAGAACGCTGTTTCTGCTACTGTAATCCAGTGTAGTATGTGTTGTGCTGCCATAGGTGTATTAAAGGTTAAGGCAAACAATACAGCAGATTCCACAGCATTGTTTGGTATCCAGATTTGACAAATGTTAGTCGGCCCAGACAGGACATCATTCCCTTCTTGTTAGTTGGCTTGGGTGCTTATTATATTGCTACCTTCCTATCGTCATGTGATGTTCTACCCTACTTGGATACCAGATATGCCAGATAATTGACCTGTATTCTCTGTAGTTGCAATTTATGCTTGCTTACTTTATGTCCCTGTTCTGCTGATTATCTCAATAATGCTATTGTATCTTCCATACATTGCTGCTGGGTAGGGGCCGCAAGCAGAATATCATCCACATAAAGTAGAACTTGACTGGCCCCGGGTGGAGTTAACACCGGAATGTAGCTAGCCATCTCCTGTGAGAATATCGTTGTACTTTCACAGTATCCCCGCGATAGCCGGGTATGGCTGTATCTGTCACCCTGACTGTACATGCAAAGCATTATGGACTATGTGGATGTATAGGTATTGCAAAGGAAGCATAGCTTATATGTACCACGGTAAGATACTTCTGTGGCATGTTCATAGCATTGAATATAGTGTGTGGGTCTGGCACCAACGCTACCCTAAGTATTCTTACATGATTTACAGCTTGTACATACTGTACCATTCGCCATTCCCCTTTTGGTTTCCGATCAGGAGATACAGGGGTATTGCATGGTGAATAGCGATTACTTTGTGGATGGGGAATTCCCTCTATGACTTTACAGATATCTTCTGGTGTCCACGGTCTATACGCTACGGGGGTTGGGTCCTGGCCTTCCTGTCCTGCATGAGGGTTCGGTACTTCAATTAATTGACAGATATCCTCACTCTGTTTTAGTACTGTGTTCTTACTCAGGTGTCCCTAGGTATGTTACGTGTTCGGGATGTGGTTTCAATAGCTTCTGTTACATTTGTTCGTTGTGCTACCTCTGTTGCCACAGGATAACGTGTGGGGACTAGCCTGCCCTCCCGCTTAATATCCTGGATGTGGTATCGGAGGTGGTAGGGGGTTGTGGGGGGGGGGCTATCGGTACTATTGTATTATGATCTTCTCTGTATACGTATGATGCTTAGCCATTTGTAGTGTTCTGTTCCCTTCGGTACACTACCTCAGTCCACCTATGTGCATGACGGATACCCAATTGTCGCTGTTTTGTCGCCTGCACATCTTAGGGCTGCCACCTTTTCAAATGCACAATGTGGGACATTAGTGTTCGGAACGTGTAATTTTCCTGGAAAATGCATACCCACGGACAGGAATTCACGTTTTGCCAGGAGAGCGACCAATTGTTGTAGCATTTCAGTTGCTTATTCTGTTTATTATTATATTTTGCTGTTCCACATACAAATTTACTGTTTTATGCTACCATTTTGATAGATATCTGGGAAATGTTTGTCCTGAGATATCAGGACATTTGCCATTTGTTCGGTTTGTTTACAGGACACGGCTGGCCAAAGAGGGACTGTCCCTCTCAGGGTGGAACAGGTGTTTACCCTGGAACATGTGCATCAAATTTTCAGGGATTACAATGTTTCAGTAACGATATTTTGTGTAATATACCATCAATGTCATATTTATTACCCCATTTTGCTGCGTAACTCACATTATGTGCTCTCTGCGATTGCATATACTTCACGCCACCCGTCAAACGCGGATCACATGATCTGTTTCTTCAATAATCTCCCATATCCTCTACACGACTGCTACGTACCCTTCTGTCATACCACGTGGTGTCTCCTTCCCTGTATCCACTGTAGTGTCTACAATCACTATTTACTCTGCTGTGTGTTCCCCTGACCTATGTTCAGATTTAACAGAATTTGGATAGGTGTTCGACCCGCTATCACAACTGTTAACAGAAACACAATGTAGTCTGGTCCCTGATCTACAATAGAGACAAAAAGGCAAACACTCCTTACCTGGGCCTCCTGTTTAAGGCTGCACATTTTCTTCTTGGGATCCAGTTTTCCGCTTTTCAGCCACAGATCAGAAAGTAAACAGCCTCTTTACACACAACAATTCAGTCGGAGGTCTTTTCATTCAAGAAGAACCATTTATGCATATTCTCCTGCATACATGTCTAACCAGCCATGCACTCTGACCTGTAGCTTACCAAGGGAATTCCGGATTACAAGGATCACAATGTGAAATAAGTTGTTCAAACCAGACTGTAGTTATCAGTAGGCTTTTCTAAGTGACAGCCGATAACACAGGAGGCTCGGGTTCGGAAAGTTTTAGTAGTGTACACAGGCAGGCTAAATAATATACAGTCCAAGTATGTGAGTTTTGTCTGACTCTATACAGTAAGCAGTTTCTTTATATAGTGTTTACAATCAGCTTTTGCCCACCTTACTGACGTGGTCGGTCACAGGGCATTTCCATCACTATGGTCCGCAATAGTCTATACATACGTGGGTGCTGGGGTCGTGCTTTTAAAATGTTTTCCCATGGGAATAACACAGCCTTGCAAGGCACCTTGTACATTACAGTGTCCTTCTGTGATTGTAGCTGTTTCAAGGACCCTAGACTGTTCCGATACAGTGGACAGTTAATTTCTTAATACGTTGCTTTGTCTCTCTGGTAAGGAGTTGTACTGTTATCTTCGATAGAGCTCACAAGGCCATCCTCCTCTGGGGAAGGAGTGCTGTTATGCATGTACATACATTTATTGTTCTGTAACCCAGCAAATAATTAATGCTGACAGACATGAGCCTGCTGTACTGCTTACTGCCAGGTTCAGAATTCCATCACACTACAGCTTAGCTTCACCAATTACATGCAGGCTTAGTTCTACTGCCATATTGTATGGTACAATTCAATGCATTATATAGTATTTCGAGTCTAAACTGGAACTTCATATGTGTTTCTATATATTTTTCGAACAACATCCATCCGGCCATATGCATGTTGTTCCGTCCTTTACCTTGACCGTGTGTATTTGTCCGTCCGGCAACGCTACTCTCCACATGTGATGTCCCAGCTTCCCCTTCTTTGCCTGTAGCACCCTGTTAGGACATCCTGTTTGGTAGGCACGTGTTCCGCTATATGTGATCGACTTCACTGCATAGATAATCATCGATGCGGTGGTCCAACGACCCGACTTGTCCACATGTGTACAGTTATGTGCACCGTGTCGTATGCAAACCTATATGGTTTGGACGGGTACATACTACATGCGGGATGTACACATTCTGCTGACACATTCACATGCAGCCATTTACATATCTGTACCTGCGGTGGGTTGGTGACATGTGGGGTACGTATTTGCCCACATGGCATTGCCTAACACAAACATCTTACCACATTTCAGGTATGCACATTGTGTGTGGTTGTATAGCTGCACACGGATGCTAGCAGGTTTGGGTGCAGAGGTATACATGGGTGGGACTGACATGTACAATGAGGCTATTGTGTAGTACATCCGAATGCATGGGTTCTGCTTCTGGATATTACACTTCAACATACGCCATCCAGTGTATGCAACAGAGACGTTGCTGGGTGTGGGATATGTTGCTATGCACATGTTTGCCTGTGTTTGAGGTATCTTGCTTCCTTACTGTTGTTATGTCAACACAGCTACCCGGCTATGTACTCTCACTACTGCTTGTGACCATTATGGTTGGCACCTTTTCCAATGCCCATAGTGGGGCATGTTATGTGGAAACTTCGAATTTGCAGGACTACACATACCCACGGCTAGTGCAGTTGACAGAACTTCACTTGTTTGCCATACTATAAGCTTATTCTGTAAGCATTTGGGTTCCTTATTTATTTTCTTATGCCATGTCTGTGTTTCATATAGTAATGTATATGTTTTATGCTACTATTACATGTATATTGCGGAATTTTCTTGGCAGGGGATCGGAGGTCATTTTCCATTTTTCTGATTGTTGCAGGGACACAACTGTCCAATCAGGGACTGTCCATGGCACATTGGGACAGCAGGTAACCCTGGTGACCATGCCCATGTCGCTACTGGGGTTTCCACCTTTTCCAGTTTCCGATCTGGGATATTTCCAGGACTCACATCTGACTTTACAGGCCGACACATACACACGGTCACTATATAGCATAGAACTTCACTTGTTTGCCTAAATATAAGCTTATTGTTGTGGCAATTTGCTTGCTTATTCTGTTTCTTGTGTCATTTAGGTATTTCTGTTACAGAAATAACCAATTCATGCTACCATTACATTAAATACGGGATATCATTGTGTCCTACAATCGTAGCACATCAGCCATTTCTAATGCATTTTTTCGGGACACAACTGGCCATAGAGAGACTGCCCCAACCAAAGTGGGACAGGTGGTGACCTTAGTCGCTGCTCCTATGTCGGTGCGGCGCGCTGACATGCGGCTGTACACCTTCTCTGAGTGTAAACACTGACGGTGCATTGCGGGACAAACGCGGTCTTATGCGTATCCTTTGCTCCTTGGATGGGTACACTTATGCCTTCGTGGCTTGTATTTGCTTCTCCGTTAATTTGGGACAGGTACTATGTTGCATACTGTACGTGCGTTTCATTCTGCACGGGACCTGGCTGCTGCCATTACTATTGTGGGCGGACCGTGGCTGTCAGCACATTAGGTTGCTCACCTCATGCCGGCTTAGACACGCCTCCAGACGCATCCTACCTGGGCTCGCTCACGTACACTACGCACGTGTCTGTGATTCCGGTGCACTCTCATTAATATGTATATGGCGCTACTGCGCCGGCTATTCACTGCACCGCCGGCGCAAGCCTTACGCCGGCCTTGCACCGAGCTTCATGAATCCCGGGGAAAATGTTGGTAGGCACTACTGTTTTACAAGCATTCAAGGACTCTAAAAATGAAAGAACTGAAACTTTAACCTGGATTATTTTTTTTGCATGTGAGTGCTGGAAAAGGCTTTCGATCCCTTGTGATCCTGAAATGGATAAGGATGAAGGAAAATCAATGAAAACATAGCCTAATAGAAAAGGCTCTGGAAACCTGGGGTAATACAAAGCAAAGTAAAGGCTGGCCTCTGGTGCATAAGTAGTTGAGGTTAGAGGTTAGTCCCTTTCAGTGGAAAGCAAGTGCAGAGTTATACATGGTAAACTGCACAGCCGAGTTAATGCGGCTGTTATAGAGAATGTTTTCTCAGCCCTCCGAGTTCACCCCCTGACAGCTGCCTCTCCATTTACTGATGCGCAGATTTATATTACATGCAAAAGGAGCATGCAAATAAAGAGCATCAGATCATCTGATGTCCTTGGACCAGGTTCCTATCAGTTGATTGTATTTCAGAAACTTGAACGGAAATTCATAAGAGACTGAATGACCGAGTATTTGAAAAGGTGAAGCTTTTGCAAAGAGATTGCAGTACAGTGCAGATTGGGAAATTGACCCTTTTCCTCAATGTAGTGCGATCTCGAAGTTGGTAGATATAATTTACAGAGGATGTGGGAGGTGCAGATGGCTTACCCTCACCTGCAAAAACATAAGAAAAGGTAGTTTTTGTTTTGGTGTTCGAGATTTCAGAACCTTGGTCATCTGGTTTCTTCGGGATTTCCATTTGAGTTTCTCAAATTCGATCACCTGACAAGGATTCCTTGGACCATATAAGAATCTAAACATTTCCATATATTGCACATATATAAATGCCATTACTGTGTTACCATTAACTGCAAATGCATATCGAAATGTACAAATAAAAAAATGTATATTAAATGAAACATTTCTGGGGGGGATGCAAACATACAAAGGGTAGAACAATAAGACTTCCCTAATTAGTTTTTAATAGAAAACTGTACAAGGGGAATACTATTCAGTCTCACTCACCTCCTTCTTTTAAAACCTAAGTAGTCATCTGGTTTTACTGGAGCACAATTACCCATCCACCCATGTCTACTATAGTATGGCTGCAAAGAAAATAATCTTTCTTGCCAAAAGATTGTCTAGTTTGAAGATACAGTGAGAAGTATCATCTCAGTATGGTATGTTAAAACAACAACTGGTACACCATATATAGTAAGAAATGTTTTAGTGTCTCACTTCTGCAGAAAATTGGAAGTTGCTGATAAGGCAAAGCCTGATTTACAATGCTCTGACACTGAGTCAAATAAATTCTGTAAGGATTACCATCAGTCACTGGCTGGCAACTAGCTGAAGGTGTGCAGGTCTAATAGTGTGAACAAGATTAAACAGTTCTGTCTGAGTGCTGTCCATACAGCTCAGCCTATGAATACGGCAGGTGGTCACTTCCTCTTTGGGGTACTTGGGTACTGGAGGTCGCTGTGCACCTTGGTAGCAGCAAAAAAATGTCAAATTTTGATTAACACAGGTGATCCATGTGTTACATATGCATCTTCTTTCTTTTTAACAATTATTCATTCTAATATTACATAAGTTGCACAATTGTTGTCTTCCCTTAAACCTCACTCCTCCTCCTTAACATTATTCTGCATGTATTGTTTCCGAAAATTCAATTTTTTCTATGTAATTTGCTCCTTCCCTTTTTTTAAAGATCCCTCTTCTAGTTCTTTTACCTTTTTAGCATGTATTTATATGTTTTTTTTTTTATTTATGCATTTATTGTTGTTTATTTACCAGGAAAGTCCAGCTGGGCACAAGGCCCATTTTCAGTGGAGGCTCTGGAAGAAAAGTATGACATAAAATAAATATTGACAATGAACAATAACAATTCAACATTTTATGCATTACTTTGCAGTTGGTACTGTTGATAGAAATAGTAAAGACATTTATCATATATTTTAGATGTTATATAAGTTTACTTAGGTGAAAGACATGTTTACGTGTAATAGCTGGTGATATAAGAGTGATGATGGATATAGATTCAATATATGTATATTGACATTAATGAGGTAAGATGTCACTAGAACCAGAAAGGAAAACAGAGGAGGAGGAAAAAGTATAAGCAGAAATAATCAAGAAAAATGCAAGCAGAAAATAGTGTTGAGGTTGAGATAACAGTAGATAGGTAAGATGATGAGGTGGGGAAGGAGGGGTATTGTTAGCAAAAGGGGTAACAGCATAGATTAGTGAGAGGAGCAGTATTGGAGATGAAAGAGAAAGAGACAGGGATAGAAAGCTGAAAGAGTCAAGGTGATTGACAGAGAGACTGGTAATGGAAGAGATACAGGAAGTTGGGTTTAAATAGGATGGGAGCATGAGCATAGCCACGAGGAAGTTATATATTTTCGGTTGTGTTTGAAACATGATAATGTTGTCTTGTTTTGGGGTGGGTGGGACTGGATTCCACTACTTAGTAACAACACAGGTTGAGTAAAGTGAGTCACCTGCACTGATATGAGATTTGATCAAGAGATTTTTTTTTTCTGTGAATGGAGATTCTTATGAGGGAAGTAGTGTGTGAGGATGTTTTGTAGTGATGATCAGATGTCAGGCTGGTCTGTTATGTTATGGGCACTGAGCAGCTGAGAGTAGGTAAAGTAATTAGGACATCTGAGCCAGTGTAAGTACTTTAGTGCTAGGCAGTGGTAAGACTAAGACAGAATATGTGTGTGTGAATGAGAGGGAGGATAGAGGGATGTAGAGGGATGGTGAGGATGCAGGGAGTAGAGTTAGCGAAGGTGGATGAGTTTAAGTACTTGGGATCAACAGTTCACAGTAATGATGAGTGTGGAAGAGAGTACAGGCAAAATGGAGTGGGTGGAGAAGAGTGTCGGGAGTGATTTGTGACAGACGAGTACCAGTAAGAGTGAAAGGGAAGGTCTACAAGAGAGTAGTGAGACCAGCTATGTTGTATGGGTTGGAGATGGTGGCATTGACAAAAAGGCAGGAGTCAGAACTGGAAGTAGCAGAGTTAAAGATGTTAAGATTTGCACTGGGTGTAACAAGGATGGACAGGATTAGGAATCAGTATATTAGAGGGTCAGCTCAGGTTGGATGGTGTGGAGACAAAGTCAGAGAGGCGAGATTGCGTTGGTTTGGACATGTGCTGAGGAGGGATGCTGGGTAAATTGGGAAAAGGATGATAAGGATGGAGCTGCCAGATAAGAGGAAAAGAGGAAGGCCTAAGATAAGGTTTATGGATGTGGTGAGAGAGGACATGCAGGTGGCTTGTGTGACAGAGCAATATGCAGAGGACAGGAAGAAATGGAAACAGATGATCCGCTGTGGCAATCCCTATTGGGAACAGCCAAAAGAGAAAAAAAGAGTGGTATGAATGGACTGGTAAGTTGGATAGAAACTTAAGCATTTATTGTAGCAACTCTCTTAGTTTATTTTTTAAGGTGGAGTGAAGGTTAGTCAGAATGGGCGCTGCACTTGGAAGTAAAGGCCGAAGATTAGATGTTGATAAAGAATTCCTAGAGTAATCAGTGGGAAATGTTTTTTTTCTGTAGAGGAAGCCCAACTTTTGATGAGTTTTCTTGATCACTTGAGTGATGTGTTGATCACATTTTAGGTTATCAACAATTAAGACACCAAGATGCATTGTGTCGGAAACTGTTTTAGTTGAGGTGTTATTTGCTGATGTGATGCTGAAGGATTGTTTCTCTGCTGACAGAGATTTGTGTAAAAACAGCATTCATTTTTTTATTTTTTTTTTAGCATTTAATAGTAGTTCGTAGTCATCTAGCTAGGCCTCAACTGAGGAAATGGTGTCCTGGCTCATCTTGTGGAGTAGTGGGGAACCTGGCACAGTATATAAACACGGCATCATCTGCATATTATATCACAAAGACCTTTGGTAGCATTTTGAAGATTATTAATGAATATATTAAATAGTAAAGGGCATTGAATAGATTCCTGATGCATGCCAACAGAGACAGACAGAAAGAAGGAGTGATCTTTTTTCTATTTTACAGACTGGAGTCTGTTGGTGAGGTAGCTAAGGAAACAGTGGGAGATTCCTAGGGTGAATAGTTAATGGAGTAGGTGTTGGTGTGAAACTGTGTCAAATTCTTCTCACATGTCTAAGAAGAGGGAGGAGACTAGGTTGTTGGTGTTTCTGTTAGCGTTTATGATTTCAGTAAAACTGAGCAAAGTCGTGCTGTGGTGAGGTCAAAAACCAAGTTGAGTATTGAGATGAGACTGTTATTGCAAAGATGGTAAAGGAGTTGAGAATTAATGCATTTTTCTAGTACTTTGGAGAGAGGAAGTGGCTATAGGTCAGTAATTGGAGAGGCTGGTGGTTGTTCCCACTTTACGTAGTGGAATGATGTGGATTCTTTCCAGATGGCAGGGACGTAGTTTTCTGTAATTGATTGGTTTATGAGTATAGATACACTATATCCTATAGCATCTGTAGTGATTCTTAGATATTCTGGTTGCACTTTGTTGGCATCTGATGTGGAATATTTTTAGTTTTAGAAAGTGTTATTTGATAGAAGAGGTAGATACTGGCTGGAGGGAGAATATTTCTGGTGGTGATAAGGACTGTTTGGGATTGTGAGGCTAGTGGGTGGTTTATTGTTAAATAGGGAGAGGACAGAGTGTATGAAGTATGTATTCAATTGGGTAGCTATAGGCATCAAGTGGTTGGTTGTAGTTGGTGAAAGAGTCACAGTTTGGCCTAGGTTTGATATAGTCTTTTGACTGCATTCAAGAAAAGCATATGATTTAATTGGTGGTTGTCTTGGAGCTTGGGAATTTATTTAGTTTTGTCTAGTTAATTTAGTATATTAAGGAATGTGTTGTTAAAGTGAGGTATGACATCATCTAGATGTAAGTTTTTTAGAATAACCCACTTCTATTTGTTGATATTAAGGGAGAACAAGTACAGGATTTCTTCTAGTATTGGGATATTATTTTCAGGAGGGATACATATGGCAGTAATGAATACACTCTTGTGATTGATGATTTGCAGTAGAGGAATCATTATTTCAACAATGGGAAAGCTGAAGTGCTGGGGTAGGAACTGATTTCAAAGTGGGTTTCTATATCATAGCCACGCCACCATGTTTATAATGCTGTCTGTCCTTTCTAATGATGTTGGTTTTCTATTATATTAATGGAAGTGTGCCTCTCTCTTAAGTGATGATTTCATAAAGGTGTTTAAAAACAAAGGTAATCCATGTCACCTGTGCTACTACTGGTGTGCTTTCTGAGCTGTTATATCTAAGTAGCTGGAAGGATAGGTCATGTTGTCTAACATTCAGATAAAGGGATCACAGCATGTCAGGAATATATAGATGTGTTTGTCTTAAGTGAATGGAAACATTTATTTTTAGTGTGATGAATTGTAGTAAAACATGGAATGAACTTACTGTTTTTTTTTTCATTCAGAGAACTGCAATTTTGAAACTGTCTCCAATTCAATAAACAGTTCCTGGGTTCTTATGTTCAGTCTAATTTATTCCTTTTTACTGATATTTTTCACAACAGATGGAAATGCCAGACAAGTCACTCCTTCAATGCGTATATGCAGATGTAAAGGATAAATACGTGTAAAGCATACATTTTCTTATGCAAGAGTAAAGTGGCATTTCTATGGAATTTAGTCTGCTCAGTGCATAGTATGTCAGGTTTGCGTGAAGTTTAGTGTTACTTCTTTGTGAAGTTGTCTCACTGATTTCAACATCTTTTTTTTCCTTCTTGGAGAATTCTGGTCCGGTAAAGTCCACTGGGAAAGGTATCAGGCCTTCCTTATATTCTACACGATCATAAAACATAGACACTGGTTTTGTACATGGGTAAACCAGGTGTCAATGCCAGATGTCTGTCATTGGATAGTTCTGGCGTGAATGTTACAAAATGTGACTCATGTGGCTAACAGCTGACAAAGTACAAGACTATTTTCTGCATTTATGAAAGTTTTATTCTTTATAAAAGAAAATAATAAGGTCACAATTTGTAGCTGATGAAAGAGAATTGATTGTCTACATAGCAAATGGGAAAGCCTGTAAATCAAATGAGTCACAGAAAATGTGTTGATACTCTGGTACTATTCAAAATAACTGCCCTAATATCATTTACCAATACTGTCAACTATCACAGGAACAACAATAATTATGCATCCTCTATCTTCCTTTAGCTATCAAAAGCCTTCAATATGGTTTCTCATACTAAACTTCTAAACGTCCTCTCGGAACTAAACTTTTGTAATTCTAACCTTGCCTGGTTCCAGGATTACCTTACTGGGCGCCAGCAATCAGTTTCTTGGCAACAGACATTATCACCCTTACTGCCAGTGACCCTAGGGGTCCCTCAAGGCTTTATTTTAGGCCCACTTCTATTCTCAATACTTATAAATAGCCTTTACATGTCAACCCCACAAGTCTCTCTCATACAATATGCAGACGACTCAATACTGATATGTGCTGTTCCCTCAATTAAAGAACTTCAAAATCTAACACAAGAATCATTTCTAGCCATCGAGTCCGGGTTCATAAATGCTCAAAAATGAAGTTATGTACTCACCATAACGTTCCATCTGAGTAGTTGTACTTCATTTGTCTTCAACCTGTGGGTTACATGTCCATATTGGATCCGAGCCGGCAACTTTTACTAGCATCACCTCCGAGCTCCAAACTCCTCCCCTTACCCATAACACACCTCCACTACCTTCCATCCCCAGATCGAGTTTGCTGAACCACATAATGATAACCTGACCTGAAAAACTTTACTTGTGACCTATACTGCAGCCCATAGGCTGATCATATGCTGAGGTCTGGGGGAAGGAGGGAGGGACAGTTAAAGGTTCTCGAGACCCAAAGTTCCTTGGGACCCCACTGCCTCTGGGCCAGCATCCATTCTGTCCCTCTCTGCCTCTGGGGGAAGAAGACCCCTGAGTGTCCAGGGAATACTATGACTTCTGGAACCACATCTTCTTTTGCCCTCTTTGGTTCCAGGAAAAAGATCTTTGAGGGTTAGAAAAGTAGATCCTGACAGCAGACAGTGTCTTACCATCCTTCTCACTCTGGACTAATGTCTCTCTGATGGTCTTAGCAAACAGTATAGAGCCGTCATAAGGGGCATTGTCAAAAAATGCCTTGAAGGGTTCAGAAAATTGACATAACCTGAGGCAGGAGTTGCACCTCATGGACACGCCAGACCCAGCTGCCCTAGCCACTCCTTCCATAGCATGTGAAAGGAGTTACATGGATGTGTTAGAACTGGCCATCCTCAGGGAGAACAAAGCCTTGTCCTCCTGCGACATGGACTTGGGGGGAGACTCCACCAGCTCCTTTACCAGGTCATGTTGGAGTCTGGTGACATGTGTCACGTAGTTTAGCACCCGAATGGAAAAGGTAGCTGAAACATAAACCTGCTTCCCTAGGCGGTCCATCATCATTGACTCTCGGTCAGGAGGATGGACTGAGGAACTCTCCTGAGCAAGTTCCTTCTTAGTGGCTGCTGTTACCACCATGGCATCTACGGGGGAGCCCTTGTTCCATGCTGGTTTGTTTATGGGGGAGCTTAGGATCTTATCCGTTTTTTTTTTGGGATAGGTTCCATGGTGTCCGGTTTCTTCCATGCCCATTAGGTCACCAGATCCACCAAAGGATCTGCAGCAGGGGACACCCAGGAAGTAGATGGGACTGTGCCAAAAGCCTCCAGGAACACAGACTCATTAGAAGAAGGTTTGGGGGCCTCGCTATTGGTGCAGGATTTCCATGATGTCTCCAAAGGAGACATCCTCTGGAGGTGACCTAGGGGAACTTTCTCAATCATCTAAGTACGTGTCCTCAGTGAGGGACTCGGAGGAGTCCAAGTGCCTCCTCTTGCATGTATGCTTGTGAGGTACCTCTCCAGTGGGGCTCTCTGGGGGGAACTCACAAGCCACTTGTTCCTCGAGGGGAACCATCTGGAGCTCTTCAAGCATGGGCTGTCCCTCTGGTAAAACGATGGGGAAAATAGACAGAGCTGAAGGGGTCTGGGAGGAGTCTGAGGGGGCAGTCAGGGGTCTCAAACCAGTGGAGAGAACCCTTTCTACCACTTCAAATGCCAAAGGAGAGCAAACCTCCTGAGGAAACCAATAAGGAGTCCAGTCTCCCCGGGTCCGATGAGAGAATTGGAGCCAGGGACCAAGGTGGACAGATCTCTGAGGGAGGGAACCTAGCCTGAAAAAGTCTGAGCTGAAGAAAAAGGTTCCACTCCCTCATATCTGACACCCAAGCTCCAGCTTCGAGAGCAGCTCAGATCTCAACTGGCCAGATCTGAAATGCTCCAGACAGCTGTCAGCATCGAGGAAGCAGGTACTGTCGGTGCTGACCCCCTGACCAAAGCCAACCTCGGATCCGAATACTCTGAACCTGAAGGATTGGAGAAGGAGATTTAGGTTGTAAAAAGGAAAGTGAGCTCCCACCTTCTGAGGGAGGGGGGCTGGCAAGACCCCCATCTGGATCTGTGTACGGATAAATTGCTTCATCATTTTATCCAGATCCATGTCAGACAAGGACCGGGTGGACCGCAACGAGGCCACGGACTCTGACCTGGTGGGTCGGGGCACTGAGGCCCGAGAGGCTGGATGTGACTCTTCCAGCTCCAGGGGAAACCTTGGAGAATGGAGCTGAGGGGAGTCATGGATCCATGGCATCTTAGTAGGTGAAGAGACATCCGGAGACCTCTTTCTCTTTTCCCTAGCTTTCAACTCTCTCTCCCTATCTCTACCTCTTTTCTGCTCTGCTACCACAAGCTTTGGTACAGGACATTGACTCCCAGCCTGGGAGGGAGGAGAAGCCAGAGGAAGAGAGGAGGGATAGGCGGCCACAGCAGCAGCTGTGACTGAAGCCGGAGACGAGGAAACAGATTCTGAAGGGGAAGAAGGCCTTTGAGGGCCCACTTTGCCTTCCTATCTTTAAAAGCATGGGGGTTGAAGCCCACACATACACTGCAGTCCACACTCTGCTGGGCAATGCCCAAGCACAAAACACACATTGTGTGGCCATCCGCTGGGGACAACTTATGGCCACATTTTGTGCAATGCTTGAAAACAATCTTTTCAGCCATACAGCCTGAGTAGAAAGAACCTGAAAACAAAAAGGAAAAAGTTTCTTTCTAAACTGGCACACTCAGACCCATTCACTACACTCGTACATTGACAGCACTGAAGGGGGAGGGGAAGCTACAATCTACACAACAGTACAAACTACTTTAACTATCCTAAAACACTAAAAGTCGATGCACCAAGTGGAGGGAGGAGAAAGGGGACCTATACTAACACTTACAAACAAAAAACTGTAGAAAAAGATATTCACAAAGTTTTTAACCCACTGACTAACTTGGAGCTCAAGAGACCCGATGCAAAGCTATTCACGGCAAACGAGATCTGGGGATGGAAGGCAGTGGAGGTGTATTATGAGTAAGGGGGGGAGTTTGGAGCTCAGAGCTGATGGCAGTAAAAGTTGCCGCTCGGATCCAATACGGATCCGTAATCCACAGGTTGAAGATCAAATGAAGTAAACTACTTCAGATCTAATATTAAACGCACAAAAAAAGAAAATGATCTTCCATTTCACTAAATTATCCTCACCCACTAACACTTTCAACACTGTATCACTTAATAACACTATCATATCCCCATCACATCACACCAAACACTTAAGAGTCAAAATTGATTGCAAACTAAAATTTGATATTCACATTTCTCAAACTGTAAAGAAAGTACATAAAAAACTTGGAACATTATATAGGAACAAACATTACTTCACTAAAATACTAAGATTGCCATTGCCCAAACCCACCTACTCTCCACCCTACTGTACACAGCTCCTATATTCACAAATCTAAAAAAAAAATCTGAGGTAGCTAAACTTGAATCTTGTTATAACAAGATTGCTAGGTATGCAACAAACTTACTTGCTAGAACACACCACTGTGTAGCACTCAAACAACTCAACTTCACTACATCCAGTTCATAGGTTCATTGAGTCATACTAGACTAACAGCCTTTGTGGGCCATTTCAAATCTAGCCAAGTACCCTAAGCAAGAATCAAACCTTGCACCTTGTGTTTGTAAGGTAAATGCCTTAACCATTAGGCCAGCCTCCCACCATGGTCCTTAAAATCCTCCATGAAACTGAGAAAATACCTGCCCTGCAACTATTACTGCAACCATATGCCACTAATTGAACCTTATGCTCTACTAATAAACAGCACATAAAAATCACTGCATCCAGAAATCTAGCAGGAGATTCCCTATTTCCAAGTGTGGGAAAAATCTGGAATGAACTACCAGATAACATTATAACTGTTATATAGCTAACCCAGTTTAAAACAACACTAAAACCCACTTATTCAACAAATGGCTCTGTCCTTGCTCTACTCCAGACTAACAGCTCTCGCTGACATTGCTAGTATCTTGCTTCACTTACAAACTACAACTCCCTTTGTGTATTTTCATAGGAAACTTGAGTACATCACCTCCCTCTGCCTATTCTAGCTACACATTCCTCAATCCATACTGACACTTCTCAGTACTATTACAACATTGAGGTGTGGAAACAATTTGACTTATTTGCAAACTATTTGAAAATATTTGAAGTTGTGTAAAGTCACTTGGTTTCTTTCTCTATTTACACAAGAACATATAATATTGTAATGCTTTATACTTATCCGTTTAATTTTGCGATTCCTTAGCAATGGTTTACACTTATTGTATTATCTAACTTAGTCTAAGCTAGTATTTTATTTGTTGTACTATGTATACTGCTGAACTAGTTATTTCAGTATGTTTACTTTGGAGCTTTACTCCCCTTGCCTTCACTGAAAAAGGACATGTGTCCAGTCGTACTTTCCTGGTAAACAAATATTAAATAAAATAAATAATAAGTAGTAATTTAACATGCTCCCTTTCTTAGTGAATATAAAGAGTAACCTTGAATCAAATGAACTACAGTAAAATAACAATGTGTCACCTTTTGAGATAAAAAACTACACTTTATGATAAAATATACTTGACTAGAAACAAAATTTTACTACACTGATACAGTGATAGACATCATTGGACCATAATATGGGAAGAACAGATGATAAAATAATACAAGCCACTTTATAGTGATGTAAGCAGTTACTACTGCACAGAAGATAATGACATAATAATAAAAAATATATACATTTTCATAGTTGCCCTGAGTATCGTTTACAATTTGTCATTTATTAATAGAGAGAGTGTGTCTGTGTGTGAGCATGTATATGCATATTGATACAATGAATGGGGCTTTGTATCCAAGAATGTGGACAACTGGTTGTTCACAATTGCATTTTCATTATAATCTGAACATTAACCACTAGGTTAAGAGCAGCTCCAAAATAAAAGAAACAACACAGAAGTCATAGTGACTGCACCTATGAAACAAGTAGTACAGATACCATTTTTTTCTATGAAATTAAGTGGAGAATGGCAACTCAGAAAGCTGTATATTCAAAAAGAAATTTTACTTCCCTATTAAACAAATTAATGCTCCAAAGTAAATGACATATAGTAAATTAAAAAAAAAGCTCTAAAACTCACAACATATTATGTTACCAGCATACAGATGGCCTTATGAAAGCAGCTGGATACATGCATGCATATCGAATAATAAATGCAGTCCAGGAAGCCATTGAGAAGCCAAAACCCATTTCCCCATAGTACCATCTGGTTAAATGACTTCCTCATCTGCCAAACAAAAGCTGAGGGAGTCAAACCTAGAACTGCAAGAATCAGCTCATTAAGCACCCTTAGTCTTAGTCCTGTATATTAATTGCCAGTCCAATTGGTTATCATTTTTTTCTTTCATTTGCCATAAAGCACATTAGCCTATTTTCAGCAGTGCCCCAACTGAATTGTTCTGAGTAACACAATAAGTTAGCATAGACAGAGGGGCTCATACCCAGAATATCAATAGCACCAATTCATATTAAAGAATGGCACATTACAAGTGCAGTCTCTTCCACATCTTATGCTGCTTTAAAATGTCAGTCCTGGAAGATGACTCCAAACACCTGCCGTTGGAATAAGATCTATTGGCTCACAGGTTTTTAGTCTTCAAAGTATTAAATAAAAGATTGCTAATAATTGTTGAGCTACTGAAATTAGTGTATTACTATGCATGACAAACAAAATGACAGCCATAACACTAAGATTGGTGCACTGTGAAAACATCACATATTCACATGTATGTGTGCAGTGTACAGCACTAAGCATGGTGTACGGTGACAGCATCACATACTTACATGTATGTGTGTGGTGTATAACACTAAGCTTAGTGTACTGTGACAGCATCACATACTCACATGTATGTGTGCAGTGTATCACACCAAGCATGGTGTACTGTGACATCATCACATATTCACATGCATGTGTGTAGTCTATAACACCAAGCATGGTGTACTGTGAAAACATCACATATTCACATGTATGTGTGCAGTGTATAACACTAAGCTTGATGCACTGTGAAAACATTACATATTCACATGTATGTGTGTAGTGTATAACACTAAGCTAAGTGTACTCCTACAGGATCACATACTCACATGTATGTGTGCAGTGCACAACACTAAGCTTGGTGTACTGTAAAAATATCACATATTCACATGTATGTGTGCAGTGTTTAGGTTCATAGGTTCATAGGTTTATACTAGGCTATCTGCCCTAAGGCATTTATAAGCCTAGCCCAAATTTTTGTGGCTTACGCCACCCCTTATATGAAAAAATACTGTGCCCATTAGTTTGTTGTGCCTCTGTCCAGCAGTGACACAGAGATGATTCCCGGGGTAAACCTACGATCTCCCCTCCACAGGTCTAGATTTCTCTTGAACAGAGTCAGCGAGGTGCTCTGCCTCACATGGACCGGGATTTTATTCCACAGCATAGGGAGTCTCTGAGTGATAAATCTATCCCTCCAGCACGTCCTATTTATATCCGTGCTAAGGTTTAAGTCGCTTGCTCTAGTGGTTTTGGTGGATTTGGATTTTTGAGGTGGAGCATGTCCATTAATTCCGGGTTGGACATGGCCTTGTATGTCAGGCACATGTCACCTCTGAGCAGACGGTATGCGACTGAATAGAGCTGGAGTTTCTTCAATCTGGCAGCATATGACAGATTTTGGAGTCCCTTTATCCTTTTGGTGAGGAACTTTTGGGGTCTCTCCAATTGCTGCAGATGTCGGGTGAGATACATCCCGAATGGGGCATTGTACTCGATCATTGGTCTGATAAGTGAAGAGTACAGGGGAACAATGACCTCACTAGATCTGGATGTGAATCCCTTCATGATCAGGTGGGCAATGTAGAAGGTCTTTCTAACCACTTTAGCAACGTGAGTGTCAAAAGAAAGGCCACTGTCAACCTGGGTCCCCAGGTCCCTGATAACCTCTTCTGTGCTTAGTGGATTGCCACCTATATGGTAGCTTGGGGTTACCTTGTTTTTCCCGAAGGGTATGACTATACATTTTTGGCGTTTAACTTCAGGCCATGGCTCTGGCACCAGCTATCTGTTTCCGTGAGTCCCTTCTGAAGGATATCCGTGTCCGATGCACTTTCCACTATGGCGCCCAGTTTGCAGTCGCCTGCAAACTTTGTCAGCCAAAGTCCTCCCATGTTGGCCTGTACTTCTGAGAAGTAGATGCCAAACAATAGGGGGCCAAGGACCAAGCCCTGTGGGACACCACTTGTGACCGGCTTGGAGTCTGACACAGCGCCAGCAACTCTAACCCTGTGGGTTCTGTCCTTAAGCCAGTTTGCAACCCATCTTGTGACATATGGGTTTACATTTAAGCTGGTAAGTTTTTCTACAATACCCGAGTGGGGTATTGTGTCGAAAGCCTTTGCAAGGTCAAGGTAGGCTGTATGGACTGCCTTTCCCTCATCAATGGCCTTGATGACTGTTTCGAAGAAGTCAACCAAGTTCAAAAGGCATGATCTTCCCTTGACAAAGCCAAACTGGGTCGGGTCCAATGTCTGCAAGTCCCCTATATCTTTGTTTATGAGCTCCATTATGATCCTCTCCATAGCTTTGCAGACTAGACTTGTTAAGCTTATGGGGCGGTAATTACCAGGGTCCGTAGAGGCGCCTTTGTGGAGTGGGACCACAGTTGCCGTACGCCACTCCTTGGGCACGTATCCTGTGGTAAGGCTGAGATTAAACAGCTGCCTTATGAGCGGGTTTAATTCCTCATTTAGCACGTGTAGCACACAGCCGGGGACACCATCCGGTCCGATTGATGCTGTGTTTTTAGCTTTAGAGAGAGCAGCTTTCACCTGCGCATTTGAGATGTCTGGGAGGCTACACTCGGCTGGGATAGTTATCTCTCCTTTAGGGAGGGAGAGGGGGTGAAGTTTGCACTGAACCTGTCTGCCAGTATGTTGGCAATGTCTGTGGGTTCAGTGATTTTTGTATCATTTTGGACTAATTCTGAGCATATCTGGGAGTTTCCACCCAGGTTCCTAACATATCTGAAAAAGGCCTTATGATTGTCCTTTGAATCCATGGCAATTTTTCACTCAAAATTGGCCTTAGTTGATTTTATGAGTGCTCGTATTTTTTTACTAATAATGATCAGGGGTGACTTCCCTTTTATGGATTTTGTTCTATCATGTAATAGCTTTCTCCTCTTATTGTAAAGTTTGTTAATGGCTGGGGTCCACCAGACTGGACGTTTGCCCTTTGTGGAAAGAGTCTTGGTTTTATTTGGGATTGTCTGATCCATGCAGTCCTACAGGTGTTCATAGAAGGCATTTGTAAGGGCTTCCGCAGCTTGGGTTGTGGTTTCCACTGGCTCAGGGACCTTGAAGGATACCACACCAGTCTTGAGTAGTGTGAAGTTTGCTTTAGAGAAGTTCTTCACTATGGTCTTTTTTGTTTGGGGTGGGGGCGGGATGTGGATTTCCAGTGAGATTAGTTTATGATCAGATCTCACCAATGAGGGATATACTTCCGGTGTGGAGCATTTTGTCCCCATGTTTGTGACAATGAGATCTAGTATATTTTCTCCTCTCGTGGGAACAGTGACTAGCTGTTCTATGGCATTTGAATTTATGAACTCCAGGAACCGTTGGGCTAGAAAGTTAGGGCTTGAGTAATGTTCCCAGTCTATATTCGGGTAGTTGAAGTCACCCAATATGATGGTGTTTGGAGATACATTTATACCCTCCAGTGTCTTCAGGAAGGCTGTGTGGGGTTCCTGAGTTTGAGAGGGTGGCCTGTAGCATGCTACAATTTGTAGAGCAGTTTTGCCTATGGTTAGTTGCACCTGGATGGTTTCCGAAGCTTCATGCGTTGCCACCAACCTGGAGGTGTGGGTATCCTTTATGAATATGGATACACCCTCCTTTTGTGGTGTGATCCGGGTTTTGGGGCCGGAACGCATGATATGAGGTAAAACCTAATAGTGCCGGGTGCTCTCAGGAGCCTTGAACCAGGTTTCAGTTACAGCACAGACATCGATGTTCTCCATACTGAGAAGGGCCTCGAGTGCGTGCATTTTGAGATTTAGACTTCTGGCATTGAGCAGCATTACCCTCAGTTTCTTCCCATTTTGTTTTCTAGGGTGGTAGGTTTAGAATTTGAGCCTTGCCTAAAAAGGCACTATGGGGTGGCAAGAGCCTTAGCCAATATCCGAATCCCAGGGTGACAGGTGCAAGCCGTCCCTTGCGAAGCAGCGTGGCTTGTCAAGCATGTCATCCCAGGCAGACAGACACTGGATCCCCTTTGAATGACACCAGACATTAAGCCAATTGTTAAAGCTGATCATCTTGTCTCTATATTGTGGCATTATTCTTGGTGAAGGAAGGATACTGCTCAGGGTTAGGGTCATACCTGCCTGGGCTACATAATCAGAGAGCTCCTCTGTGTCTCTTTTCATGTAGTCCAGGGAGGTACGTCTCAGGTCGTTCACACCAGCATGGACAATGACTGTGTCATATTTGTACTTGCCGTGGAGTGACCCGAGTGCTTGTGTTATGTGGCGGATTCTAGCGCCCGATAGGCAGCTTACTGTGACCCTCTCCTTGTTCAGCCTGGTGAGTGGGACGTCAGTGTGTCTGACTATGGAGTCACCTATGACAAGTATGTTTGGTGTTGTGTTTGGCCTTAAGGGCTGTGACTGCTTTGCACACTGCTTTTGTGGTTTATGTGTTGCTTGTGGGGTGTCTTGAGGTAGCAGTTGTTTGGGTGTTTGCTTTGGAGGCCTCTGCTGTTTAGGTAAATTTTTACTCAGAGCCTCCAAGTATGTCTTTGTGTGTTTATGTGTTTGATTCAGTGGAGTGGTAGCATTATGTGAGGCTGGTTTTGTGGTGTGTGTAGTTGCCTTCTCCTCCTGTCTGGTCTTGCCAGTCCTGAGTTGAGAGAGCTCAGCCTCCAGTTTGGCTAAAGAGCTGCATCTCTCGCAAGTATTTGTGTTATGTGGGAGGAGGAGAGGGTTGTCTGTGTACATGAGGCAGTTATAACATTGCCTCAAGATTCCCAGATTCACCAGCTGGACCGGAGAGGAGATTGACAACTGACCTTTGGACATGCTAGAATAATATTGGGAAATCCTTAATTGAAAACAAGGGCCAGTGGGGAGTGAGGGTGTAGTGCTTTTAATTTTTAGTGCTGACTTATATAATTGCTTTAGTGAGCAAGTGCCAGGTAACTTGAGTGCAATGTGTTACAAGTAACTAAATGCAAAATGACAAACAGTAACTTTCTTTCAAGTGAAACAAGGAAATAAGTACAGTAAGCAATGCAGATATCACTAGTGATCCACAGAAGCGCTGAGAAGTTGCGTATTAGGTGGAATTAGCTTCCAGGGAAATAACAAGCAAACAAACAACAAGCATATAAACAAAGCTAGATTCAGCAGGCCTGGATCTAGTCTATGCTAGAGCAAACAAGGTGTACCAATTTCAGTAAGATACAGTTCAAATATTCAGGCACTATAAATCTTTAACCAGAAATTCCCAGCTCAGAAGGGCAGAGTCCAGCCTCTTCTCCCACAAGAGTGCAGACCACGAACCTTATTAATGTAAAATAACTGGCCTGAAGCCCAGTTTAACACTAAGCATGGTGTACTGTGACAGCATCACATACTCACATGTATGTGTTCAGTGTATAACACCAAGCATGGTGTACTGTGACAGCATCACATATCCACATGTATGTGTGCAGTGTGCAACACTAAGCTCCATGTACTGTGACAGCATCACATACTCACATGTATGTGTGCAGTGTATAACACTAAGCATGGCGTACTGTGACAGCATCACATACTCACATGTATGTGTGCAGTGTACAACACTAAGCTCTGTGTACTGTAACAGCATCACATACTCACATGTACATGTGCACTGTATAACACTAAGCACTGTGTATGGTGACAGCATCACATATTCACACATATGGGTGCAGTGTATAACTCTAAGTTTCATGTACTGTGACAGCATCACATGCTCACATGTATATGTGCAGTGTATAACACTAAGCATGGTGTACTGTGACAGCATCACATTCTCACATGTGTCTGTGCAGAGTACAAAACTAAGCATGGTGTATGGTGACAGCATCACATACTTATGCATGTGTGCAGTGTATAACACTAAGCTTGGTGTACTGTGACAGCATCACATACTCACATGTATTTGTGCAGTGTATAACACTAAGCTTTGTGTACTGTAACAGCATCACATACTCACATGTATGTGTGCAGTGTATAACATTAAGCATGGTGTACTGTGACAGCATCACATACTCACATGTATGTGTGCCGTGTATAACATTAAGCATGGTGTACTGTGACAGCATCACATACTCACATGTATGTGTGCAGTGTATAACACTAAGCTTGGTGTACTGTGATATCATCACATATTCACATATATGTCTGCAGTGTATAACACTAAGCTTCGTGTAATGTGACAGCATCACAAAAATGTATGTGTGCAGTGTACAACACTAAGCATTTTGCACTGTGACATCATTACATACCACATGTATGTGTGTAGTGTACAACATTAAGCTCGGTGTACTGTGACAGCATCACATAGTCACATGTATGTGTGCAGTGTACAACACTAAGCTTGGTGTACTGTGACATCATCACATACTTATATGTATGTGTGCAGTGTATAACACCAAGCATGGTGTACTCTGACATCATCTAATATTCACATGTATGTGTGCAGTGTACAACACTAAGCATGGTGTAATGTGACATCATCACATATTCACATATATGTGTGCAGTCTACAACACTAAGCATGGTGGACTGTGACAGCATCACATACTCACATGTATGTGTGCAGTGTATAATATCAAGCATGGTGTACAGCCACATCATCACATATTCACATGTATGTGTGCAGTGTACAACACTAAACTGGGTGTACTGTGACATCATCACCTATTCACATGTATGTGTTCAGCGTACAACACTAAGCTCTGTGTACTGTGACATCATCACATACCACATGTATGTGTGTAGTGTACAACATTAAGCTCGGTGTACTGTGACAGCATCACATATTCACATGTATGTGTGCAGTGTATAACACTAAGCTTCATGTACTGCGACAGCATCACATGCTCACATGTATGTGTGCAGTGTATAACACTAAGCATGGTGTATGGTGACAGCATCACATACTCACATGTATGTGTCCAGTGTATAACACTAAGCTTGGTGTACTGTGACAGCATCACATACTCACATGTTTGTGTGCAGTGTATCACACCAAGCATGGTGCACTGTGACATCATCACATATTCACATGTATGTATGCAGTGTACAACACTAAGCTTGGTGTACTGTGACATCATCACATATTCACATGTATGTGTGCAGTGTATAACACTAAGCATGGTGTACTATGACAGCATCACATACTCACATGTATGTGTGCAGTGTACAACACTATGCTCTGTGTACTGTGACATCATCACATACTCACATGTATGTGTGTAGTGTACAACAATAAGCTCTGTGTACTGTAACATCATCACATACTCACATGCATATGTGCAGTGTATAACACTAAGCATGGTGTATGGTGACAGCATCACATACTCACATGTATGTGTGCAGTGTATAACACTAAGCTTCGTGTACTGTGACAGCATCACATACTCACATGTATGTGTGCAGTGTATAACATTAAGCATATTGTATTGTGACAGCATCGCATACTCACATGTATCTGTGCAGTGTACACTAAACTTTGTGACTGTAACAGCATCACATACTCACATGTATGTAGGCAGTGTATAACATTAAGCATGGTGTTCTGTGACAGCATCACATATTCACATGTATGTCTGCAGTGTATAACACTAAGCTTTGTGTACTGTGACAGCATCACATACATGTATGTGCGCAGTGTATACCACTAAGTATGGTGTAATGTGACATTATCACATACTCACATGTATGTGTGCAGTGTACAACATTAAGCTTGGTGTACTGTGACAGCATAACATTGTCACATGTATATGTGCAGTATACTACACTAAGCTTGGTGTACTGTGACAGCATCACATACTTATATGTATGTGTGCAGTGTATAACACCAAGCATGGTGTACTGTGACATCATCACATTTTCACATGTTTGTGTGTAGTGCACAACACTAAGCATGGTATACTGTGACATCATCACATATTCACATATATGTGTGCAGTCTACAACACTAAGCATGGTGGACTGTGACAGCATCACATCCTCTCATGTATGTGTGCAGTGTATAACACCAAACATGGTGTACTGCGATATCATCACATATTCACATGTATGTGTGCAGTGTACAACACTAAGCATGGTATACTGTGACATCATCACATATTCACATGTATGTGTGCAGTCTACAACACTAATCATGGTGGACTGTGGCAGCATCACATCCTCACATGTATATGTGCAGTGTATAACACTAAGCTTTGTGTACTTTGACAGCATCACATACTCACATGTATGTGTGCAGTATATAACACTAAGCTGTCCACAAACACTTAAAATTACAAGAAGAGATCAAACTAATACCAGACCACATTGCTCAAGTGTGAGTAGTAGAGGTTTTCCATGGCTGGCTTGCTGTCATTTTTTAGTTACTCAGGCTTTGCCCTCATGACCAAACTGCATCACCTTTAGTTAATGCTTTCATTTATGCAAAATACGTAAATATATACATGCATACAGACACATACTTATGTTTGTCTGTCTCTCTATCTATCTATCTATCTATCTATCTATCTATCTATCTATGTGTATATGTGTAAGTTTGTATGTGTGTGTCTAAAACGTGTGTGTGTGTGTGTGTGTGTGTGTGTGTGTGTGTGTGTGTGTGTGTGTGTGTGTGTGTGTGTGTGTGTAGGTTTGCATGTATGCATTTATTTTTAAATAGTCACTTCAATGAGTATAAGGAGAGCAAGAATGTATCCAACAATGCGTGTGAAGGCATAAAGAATCTTTGATGGAGTAGCTAGCTATCACACCCCAAAACATACGCAATCAGCACAAATACATGCATGTACACCTATAAGCAATTTCTGAGCCTTGTATATTTACTATCCACCTTAGAGCTGAGTTTGCATGTGTGGTTGTGTGTTTGTGTATGTCTCTCTCTTTATATATATATATATATATATATATATATATATATATATATATACACACACACACACACACACACACACACACACACACACACACACAAACAGAAAGAAAGCTATAGAGATTTTTTTTTAAATATGTTTATAAATTTGGAAGAATTTATAGAAGGCAAAAGAAGTAGGAATGAAGAGAGGTTTTCAGAGTGTAGTAGATGAAGATAAGAAAAAAGTGAATAGTTGATGAAATGTCATGATACATGTAAAAAACTGATGGAATTGTTATGCGTGCTGAAGACTGTACCTAAATGCCAAAAAGGCAAGTTTCTGTGGACAGCATGAGATACAGTTAAAAAAATGAAAGCAGAGATATCATTAGTTAGCTTCAGACATGTTTTATTACAGCCGAGTGTGCCTCCAGGTGTTTCAGCAGTTTCCTCCTACTGATGCCTCTAAGCAGCAAATATCTCTTGTTCATGTTTGCATTAATAATTCCAAAATGATGCGACATATAAGGTATCAGAAGATTTCATCTTAAAACATACATGATGACAAACACAACTGTATTGATATTTGACTTTTGTCTAATGCAGCTAAAGAGATATTGAATATTATTTGTGTAGTATTTATTGGTATTGTAATAATTTTCATATTTTTCTAAATATCTCAACATTTAAATAACACAGACTAAACTGCATAACCTCATATGAAAGTTAATAGCTTTAACGAGAAAATCTGGCTGGCAGTATATGCCTTGCTTGAATGGTTACTGAGATAGCATAAGTTGTTCACACAGCATTAAAAAATTAATATTCACTTTTATTTTGGATTATGAAATCCAGTTTAAAGTATCAGACTGTATGAATGCCACAAAAATAAAGATTAAATTATCCTTAATAGTTTACCTTTTGCAGTTTTCTAGTAACAGTTCCAGTTCCAGAGAGATTAATATTTATTTGAACCGTAACATGATAACTTCATTTTTTTAAGGCTCAAGCCACACCCACCAGGAGTTAAAAAGTACACACTAGAGCTGTACTGCAGGGAATGAGTTAAGGAGAAGAGATCTTCTACAAAGACTAATTTGTGATGTTACCATTTTAAGTTTGCATTTTCTTGTATCTGATTCTTCTAGTAAGGAACTCCGTTTATGTGTTTTCCCTCTATTCCTGACTTGAGTCACTCTCTATATGTCTCTGTTTATTATCCATAACTATATTTTCCACTTTAATGACACAGACTGGGCAGTAATTCCTCAGTGCTGTCATACCACATGGCTGACATTTTCTTGCACACTATACTTTCACTGGAGTACACCATGCAATGTTATCTGTAGAGAAATCATATTCACATATCCATAAGCATGCCTTGTTGCTAGTGTCTGCTTGCATGCCTTCAATGCATCCTAGGTTGTATGAACTCAGGTGTTCTTCTACACAAAACCTAGTATTATCGGCATGCACTTATTCCCTAAAAGAAGTACATTGGCCAACCATCAGTTTGTGTTACTGAGGTACTTCTTAGTATTATTCAGAAAGTGGCCAGGTGATTAATAGACTAATGACCCCAGGGGCCCTTTTTAAGCCTAGCCATGCTTCTCATAATGAAAATCAAACCCTGTACCTTGCATCTGTGAGGTAGATACTTTAGCTATTCCACCAACCCCAACTCACAGGCAACCTGTAAATGATTCATCTCCTAGGCCCATGCTTACACTTATCAAGACTATCAGAACTTATCAGAGATTTGGGATGCACGGCTAGGCTTAAAAGGGCCTTATGGTAATTAGCTTAGTAAACACCTATGAACCTATAAAAAGTTTATGCCATTCCATAAAGCAAAAAGTCTATTCCTTTGTTTAACAGCTTATTAACTCGAAGGTACTCATGGTACAAAATTTACCCTTTTCAAACACAATCTCAGCATACAGTAAGATACATAAAATGCATACTAATCAATTAATTGTATGACATAATCAGCCAAGCAGTATATGCAGGCCAGACAACTACAAATGCAAATGTAACCAGAGTAGGGTACATATCAGGTGATATAGACTATTGCCAAGAATCAAACTAACTTCAGCAAAAATGGAAGTGCAATGCTGACAATCCCAAAAAAAAAAAAAAAAATACAAAACAAAAACAAGAAATAAAACAAAATTTGCAAATGACTCATAGACAATTCTACGCATGTGTTTTAGGTGAACGCATTTTCGAATAACAAAAGCAGTTTGTAAAAGGCTATTGATTAATAAATGAAAGCATTCATTATGGAAGACAAAGGACATGCAGGGGTCTGTACGTTTGCACAGCTCTTCTTTATCTAATCACCTTTACAGTCTCTGCACCTATGAAAAAGGGAATTTTTTAACCATTGCAGTAAATACTGCTAATAAGCATGATCTAGCTAAGTTTGCATCAACATATTCTTGACCAATGAAACCACTGTTCTGCACCAATTATAAAGGAAAACATACATTCTATTCAGTACACTACTAAATGAGTCAACATGCAAGCAGTAGCATTGCTTTCTAATAGAAGAATTGAGTAGTTGGTAGAATTGATCTTTGGTATAATGGTTAACGTATTTACATTCCATTCACAAGGTACTGGGTTTAATTCTCACCTTTGACAAAGGTTCAAGCTTTATAAGTTATAGGCACATAATAATCTCAGATTATTTACCACCCCAATAATGACTTCATTCAAAATAAAACAAAGCATAATTCAGTTCCCAGTCAGTTATAAGGTAAAAGGAAGACAAAAACACGATTGGTACAGCAGTGCTGATAGAATAGCAGAGTTTCAAACAGCTACATGGGAAGAATAGCTTTATATCCTGTTTGAAACAGTAAGGTGAGTGGCCTACAACATGGGGACACTAAAGAAAAGACTTAGTGGAATAGAAATTTGATCTGGAAAACATGCTAAACAGTCTGGGATCTGGAAGATAAAAGAGATTTCAGCATCAAACAAAAGAATCATAGAGATTTCTGACCTATATGTGACCAAGAATTGCAGTGTATGGTTTATGTGTTTCTGAAGGAGAGATTCAGCATCAGAGGGCTAAGGAGTGAAAAACGGAAATACAGGCTGCCCTAAGGCATGAATTCATATGCACCAACTCATACAGAATGAAGAACAAATTATAAAGCAAGCCAGATCTCTAGCAGTAATGCCATTCTAAGGTATGTTTATCAAAATTGTGGAATATCTATTGGCTATGCTGTACAGACAAGCAACTCAATTAATTTTAATGTAGAAATTAAATTCAATGGGAGCAGGGGCAAGAGTATCTTACCCACCAGTCATAGCAGTGATTTGGAGGAAGGAGCAAATTAGAATCCATGATGAGAAGGAGCGAAGTTCCTTATACAATGATGCAACAAGGATTGCAAAAGAACCAGCATTCAACACGATTGAAAATACCCTAGCAGATATTATACGAGCAATGAACAGATACAGTGCTTGTGTAAGAGAGGAGAAGAGCAGGACAACAGAAAAACACAATCAAAAACGATATCATTGCAGGGGAAAAGAGAGATGCAAGGTTAAGTAGGAACACTGTACCACTGTACTCATCCCTCATTAGACCCATTATAGAATGCAATGCCCCGTTTGGTATGTACCTCTCAAGACATCTGCAACAACTGGAAAGGCCACAGAAATACCTCACTAAAGGAATGACAGGCCTAAAGCAGATGCCCTATGCTGACCATCTAAAAAATCTCCAGCTATACCCTGTCGCATATCATCTACTCAGAGGCGATCTCTGCTTAACATACAAGGCCATGTCAAACCCAGAGCTGTTGGACATGCTACACTTAAAGAAATCCCAATCCCTCAGAGCCACACGGTCCAGGGATCTAAACCTTGTCATCACAATAAACAAAACATGCTGGAGGGAGAGGTTCCTGACCCAGAGAATCCCCAGACTCTGGAATAGACTGCCCATACATGTCAAGCAGTGCACCTCTTTGGCCCTCTTCAAAAGGAACCTTGATGACTGGATGGGAGATAGGAAATTTACCCCGGGGATCACGTCAGTTGCCCTGCTAGACAGGGGTCCAGGGAAGTAAATATTGTGGGAAGAAATAGCCAGGGAATTGTTATGGCTAGGCTTGTATAGGCCCTAGGACATAGCCTAGTACCAACCCATGAACCTATGAACAAGAAGGCAATAGGAAGGTGGGACAGAAGGGAAAATGAATCAAAACACACATCAAGATCAATAAACGTTGATCAATAACAATATCAAGATGAGATCAATGTGATAAAGTAAAGGGAACAGAAGAAGAGGGAAGTCAGTGGAGCTCCATGTAAAGTGTATGAAACAACTGAAGAAGAAATGCAAAGATTAAAAAATCAGTGAAGACTCTAGAAGAAATATAAAGGATTACAAATGCCAGGACAGGCACAGCGCGGAAGAGTCAGACTCAGACGATTTGCACTGGTCTATCAATGGGTTGCAAAACTAAGACAGGTCAGAGGAAGATTTCTTCTTGCACTGCAGATGAGGCAGCATTAGGAGAACAGATGAGATGAACAATAGAAGTGTGGCAAAAATGGGAGGCCAGAGGATAAAAGCTCTAAAGGTACTTTAACTCTTAAATACATAATACAATACCACTAATCGCAAAGCAAACTGGACTGTTAAAATGTGGACAGCAGATAATGGCAATTCATGCTGTTTGTACTACCTAAATGAATAAGTAAATTAAAGCAATATATGCAAATAGAGAACATACCCAGGAGGGACAGAATGACAGACTGTGATGAACTGCAGATGTACACATTACACGACAAAGCAGTAATGCAACTTGTATGGGGCAATGTAAGAAGGGAAAGGTGACAGTACATTTGAATGTGACTAACAAAAGTGGATACCTTGAAAAAACATGGAGGCATGTAAAGTAAAGGGCAAAGGTCAGGAATGAATTAATATTGGGGATTAAAAGGAATAAATATACAACTGATTTATTAACATCAGCTCTGGGTTGTGAGGCTATATATATTAGTTTATATGGAGCATCCACTGACAAATAAGAACACAAATGGATGGTAGATGGAGGCACATGGAGGTCAAGGCAAATAAAGGTGACAAAACAGGCATTAATTGGATACAGACATCAAACAGATCTAAAAGACAGAAAAGTATAAAACGCTGAAGATCTAGGTGGAGTAGTAAGCAGTAGAAAAGTAACAGGTGAGAAATGCTTATGACAAAATCACAAATGTTAAGAATCTCTCCAAAAACCATACAATCATAAGGGGTGGGTTTAGGCATAGAAGAGAACCAGTGGGACACTGAGTCCAGATTGGTGGGTAAACCCAAATGAGAAGGAACATTCTGACACAAAGAAGATGTGGAAGTGGGAGAACAGTAATGGCAACAAAGGTTATGAGGTTGGATGATGGCATGGAATATATTTGGACTCTCAGAATCACTAAGAAGAATGAGAGTGAATAAACTACTGGAAAAGTTAGGGGAAGGTGGAATAAACTACTGGAAAGGTTAGGGGAAGGTGGAATAAACTACTGGAAAGGTTAGGGGAAGGTGGAATAAACTACTGGAAAGGTTAGGGGAAGGTGGAATAAACTACTGGAAAGGTTAGGGGAATATGTGGTGTTATTACAAGAATCTAGCTTAGTAGTGAAGGAAGGGGAGAATGCACTACTTAGAACATGTCTTAAAGGACAGTGCAACCAGAAAGTGGGGGTATTGCAGGGGGGAGACTGGCCAGACTATTTTAAAGGGAGTGCAAATTGTCAGAGAAGAGGCCCGAGTGAGCTAGATAACATGGGAAGTGGACACATAAAGGAGAAATGGGCAATTGGAAACACATGGTCTAAACAGGGACGATGAACAATTTTTCACAGGATTTTTTTGAAAAGTGGGAACAATTGGGGGAAGAAAAGCTACATTAATTGGGGACTGGAAAGTAAAGTTGGAAGCCATGAAAAGATAAAATGGTCAGAATACAATTAAAATACACAAAATCTAACACAGTGTATGGTAAAAAGGTGCACCCTGAACATGTGAAGGGAAAGATGGATAAAAACAATATGTATTCACTAGAAATAGTTTTGTACAGCAGGCAAGCTGGATAAATTTATAGGATAAAATAAAATGTTGCATGGAATCAGAAGCTAAGAAATATAACAGAGATACGCATCATATCAATTATCAGCGCTTATTATCATGGATTAGAACAAGGGAAAGCAAAGATAGCTAGGAAGGAGATTGAAGTGAATTAGCTCGGCTAGTAAGGTCATTTGAGATAATAACAATGACATGGGTAAACTAGAGAAGAATTGGTGAGATGGAAAAAAGTTATAGAGACAGAATAATGTAGGCAGAAGGGAGAAAAGGGAAATGGTGGGGATGAAATGTGCAGAGGTCGAAGTGGTAGAGATGAAAATTCCAGCATGAAAAGGTGGTCAGGGTACAGAAATATGTTATTACTGAATCCCCCAGATAAAATTCTGTAAATGGGAAAGGGAGACATTATTATTGAAAGGCAGTTCTGAATGGAAAAATGACATACGCCACAAGTGAAACCAGAGTGATTACACCCAAAGAAGGCGGAATCATAAAAGACATAGTGAACTCTGGACCTGTAGTTCTAATCAGATATTCAACTGTTAGCAAAAATAGCAGCATGTAAACTGAAAAGGATACTGCCAAATGTAAGGGCAGCATAAATTCATCAAAGGGAGGAAAGTAGAGGAAAACTAGGGAGCCCTAATAGTATCAGTGACAAAAGAGGAAAGCTATATGGAGAATGGCAGATGTATTCAATGGTTCAACTCCCAGAAACCATTTGATTCAATAAAATGGGAAATTTTATAGGGAGGTACTAGAGAAAGCAGGTGTAAGAGAGTTCATTACTTGGTAAAAGCAATACATTAAGCATCACTATTAGAAATTATGTAAAACAGAGGCCTGTAATCCAACAGAATGGTGAATGACCAGCAGAAAGAGCAGCAGCAACTCCAGCACTGATAAAAGTTCCTTTGGTTGGTTTGTTAAACTCACACTTAAAAGCAATAAAAAATGCCATTAAATAAACTGGGATACTAGCACTTTCATCATGGTAACCTCCAGAACTTCTTCAGATTAATGTAAACAGGCCACCCAATTTAGCCTTTAAATAACTTCTGTTGAAGCCACAATGTTTCCTCTTCTCTAGATTTAAAGAGACAGTGTTCAAAAAAATTACATACTGTAACATTAGCTACTAAAAGCTAACAGTCATGTAATTAACTTTTAATTACTTAAAAAACAAATAAATATACAACAGTAAATTTATAAATATAATACTTAAAATATTAAGTTTAAATGGACACCTATATAAAATATATTGCTAATAATAATCCATAAGTAAAAATTAAAAACAAGCATATTTGTAAATTCATTAATTTCCTACCCCATCCTAATATGTTAAGCAAGGTATTCCAAATATTATAAAAGGATACACAATAAGACTTAAAAAACAGATAAATATCAAAAACACAAAAGATCCATATCGCTCCACTAGTAACTGAACCCTGAACTTAAAAAACAGATAAATATCAAAAACACAAAAGATCCATATCGCTCCACTAGTAACTGAACCCTGAACCTTCTGCATATAAAACAGATGTAATAACCACTACAATATAATTATCTCTCAAGGACTTTCATTCTCAACAAACAAGCTATATTACAGTTGTCAATAAGTCCTGGGGGATTAAAAACATCCACTCTTCTAAAATGACAAATTTGAAGGAGTGTAAAGGGTAAACTGAAATATGCTTTGCCAGGACACTTGTGTTTTTATTCTTTTTAATGTAGATACACCCCACTTGTACCGGTACCATTTTTAAACTACTCTAGCCTGTTCTGCGTGCTGTTTTGGCATCTTCCAGTAGTGTGCTTGCCATTTCACAGCTAAAACAAACACTGCAAGGCATCCCTATAGAAGTTCACCAGTAAGCTGCATCTGCAAAAGTCCATAGCTGGTTTACTTAAAGTAAAGGCAACATTACAGTTTCTCAGCTAAAACAAACACCGTGAGGCATCCCTATAGCAATTCTCTACCAGCAAGCTGCATCTGCAAAAGTCTGTGGCTGGTTTACTTAAAGTAAAAGTAACATTACAGCTTCTCAGCTAAAACAAACACTGCAAGGCATCCCTATTGCAGTTCTCTACCAGCAAGCTGCATCTGCAGCAGTCTGTGGTTGGTTTACTTAAAGTAAAGGCAACATTACAGTGTATCTTAATGCTTTAACTCTCCTATGATTGTAAAGTTCATTAGAATGTATTCAGGGAGTGCCCACTACTGGTAACGCCTACCAGAGATCCTTCTAAACCCAATAATTTCTAGCTTGGAATCATTGTTTTACTCAGTCTTCTTCCCCAATACACTTGCCCCTATTTCTCCCACTCCATAATCACTCCTGGCATAAGGTTTCTATTTCTCTAAGAATTCCTACTCTATAAAATTGTGAGTTAAATAGATATGTTTCACAGTACCTGGTAGTCTAGGTGACTGATTGTTCCTTGCTGTGTAGTTGTCTTTCTTTTTACCTCTCTCTCATTCACTTTTATTTTTCCAGAAAGGACTGTAAACTCCAGTAGCAGTGTAACTGTCATTTCACTCTCCAATTTGGTGAATATCTCCCCTGCCCCTCCTGTAGAAACGCCAATCACAAGCTAGCAGAACATTTCAAATACACCCCACTCAGACCTGAGCCATTTTTAAAATATTCTAGCCTGTTCTGCCTGCTGTTTTCGCATCTTTCAGTAGTCTGCCCTCCATGTAAGTTCTGTTAAACATGTTTTTTTCTGCAGAAATCCAATGATTCTTAGTATATGTGCTAATTATTTGTTATAAGCAGCAAGACAAGCTACCATTTACATGTGTATATATTTAAAGGGTTATGCTCATCACCCGGTCTTGGTAACAAACTGAACTCTGCTTATGCATTACCGTTTTAAGTGGGATTTTTTTCGTTGTGACTTTACTGACCATTTAGCTCATATTATTGACACTATTTTTAATTATCACTGATTTTTAAAGGAAGATACTGTGATTTTTCAGCTGTGTTCCTACTGCTGTATTTTAAAAATTAATACCAAGCAATGAACAGCGAACTAATATAACTGCTCACTATATGCTTAAACTGGGATGTAATGTAATTTTTTATAGTTCGCAGACACTCAGCTGCTGTACTGTAGTAATACCTTGTACTATAGATTCTGTTGTAGTTAGATTGTCCTATGTTAGAATGACTGCTTCCCCAGGCCATGCTGGATATTGTACCTTAATCTTGGTTGAGCACTGTATATATGGATAGATGCTTGTTGTATTTGTTTGAATATATCTTTTACTGTCAAATTATTGCTTATGGTTTTTAATTTAACTTAGTAATTGTGGTGTTATTAGGCTGTGTTGCCTATTTCCCTTCCACTCCTTTCTTATATTTCACCAATTATAAAGACATTCCTACCTCCTCTAGCACTCCCCTTGTCAGCTTTTCCTAATCTTTTTTTTTTCCATTTACATTTCTCAGCTAAAGCAAACACTGCAAGGCACCCCTATACCAGTTTTCTACCATCAAACTGCATCTGCAAAAGTCCATGGCTGGTTTACTTTAAGTAAAGGCAACATTGCGGTGTATGCTAATGCTTTAACCCTTTTATGAGTGTAAATTTCATTAGAATATATTCAGGGAGTGCACACTACTGGTAACCCCCACCAGAGATCTCTCTAAACTCAATAATTCCCAGTTTGGAATCATTGTTTTATTCAGTCTTCTCCTTCCCCAATACACTTGCCCATATTTCTCCCACTCCATACTCACTCCTGGCATGAGGTTTCTATTTATCTAAGAATTCCTGCTCTACATAATTGGCAGTTGCATAGATACTTTCCACAGTACTTGGTAGTTTAAGTGACTGGAATCATTGTTTTATTCAGTCTTCTCCTTCCCCAATACACTTGCCCATATTTCTCCCACTCCATACTCACTCCTGGCATGAGGTTTCTATTTATCTAAGAATTCCTGCTCTACATAATTGGCAGTTGCATAGATACTTTCCACAGTACTTGGTAGTTTAAGTGACTTATATTTCCTCACTGTGCAGTCATTGAACTTGGCTCTGCCTGCTCCATTCCACCCTCGCTATGCTCGGGCTTCACTCCGCACACCTACCCTGCCCCCATTACCACCTGCCCCAGATCACATGAATTTATTCTAAACTTAACCACTCACACTTATCTACCAATCACCACCTTTACAATTTCCAATTATATGATATCTCACATTTCCACACTAACCTTAACAACACCCATCTATTACCACATATAAATTAACCCATTAACCTTTAACCAATCCCTACCCTTCAACCATTACAAAATGCTATCACTACATTGTATATTACTAGCTCTGCTAACAATTGCTGCTCACTTCATAGGTTCATAGGTTCATACTAGGCTATCTGCCCTAGGGCATTTATAAGCCTAGCCAGAGTGTGTTTGGCTTTCGCCACCCATTTTAAATGAATTTTGCTATGCCCTTTTTCGAGGTTAGTATACTGTGCCTCTGTCTAACAGTGACACAGAAGTGATACCCGGGGTAAACCTATGATCTCCCATCCACTCATCAAGATTCCTCTTGAAGAGAGTCAATGAGCGACTCTGCCTAACCTGGACTGGGATTTTATTCCAGAGTGAAGGGAGCCTCTGGGTTATGAATCTGTCCCTCCAGCATGTTCTATTTATTTCAGTGCTGAGGTTCAAGTCTCTAGAGCGTGTAGCTCGATGGGATTTGGATTTTCTGAGGTGCAGCATGTCCATTAATTTCGGGTTGGACATGGCTTTATACGTCAGGCACAGATCGCATCTGAGCAGGTGGTATGCCACTGAGTAGAGCTGGAGTTTCTTTAACTGGGCAGCATATGGCATCTGTTTGAGCCCTTTGATCCTCTTGGTGAGGTACTTTTGGGGTCTTTCCAGTTGCTGCAGGTGTCTGGTAAGGTACATCCCAAAAGGAGCATTGTACTCAATTATGGGCCTGATGAGGATGAGTAAAAGGCACAATGACCTCCCCTGATCTAGATGTGAATCCCTTCATGATTAGGTGGGCTATATAAAATGTTTTTCTAACCACTTTGGCCACGTGGTTTTCAAATGAGAGATTGCTATCAACTTGGGTCCCCAGGTCCCCAATTACTTTTTCCGTACTTAATGGATTACCACCTATGTGGTAATTTGTGGGCACTTTGTTTTTGCCAAAGGGGATGACTATACACTTTTTGGCGTTTAGCTTGAGGCCATGGCTCTGGCACCAGTTGTCTGTTTCTATGAGGCCCTTTTGTAGGATACTTGTGTCGGCTGGAGAGTCGATTATGGTGCCTAGTTTGCAGTCATCTGCGAACTTGGTCAGCCACAGTCCTTCCATGTTGGCTTGTACCTCCGAGAAATATATACCGAACAAGAGAGGTCCCAGGACTGAGCCTTGTGGGACGCCACTTGTAACTGGTTTGGAGTCTGACATGGCTCCAACAATTCTAACCATGTGGGTTCTGTCCTTGAGCCAGTTTGCAACCCATCTAGTGACATAGGGGTTTATATTTAAGCTGGTGAGCTTATCTATAATGCCCGAGTGGGGTATTGTATCGAAGGATTTTGCGAGGTTCAGGTAGGCTGTGTGGACCACCTTCCCCTCGTCAATGGCCTTGGTGACTATTTCAAAGAAATCGACCAGGTTTAAGAGGCAGGATCTGCCCTTAACAAAGCCAAACTGGGTAGGATCAAGTGTCTGTAGGTCCCCAATATCTTTATTTATGAGGTCCATGATGATCCTTTCCATAGCTTTGCAGACCAAGCTAGTCAGGCTTATGGGGCGATAGTTTCCAGGATCCGTTGAGGCACCACCTTTGTGGAGAGGGACCACTGTTGCTGTACGCCACTCTTTGGATACATATCCTGTAGTAAGGTTAAGATTGAACAGTAGTTTTATGTTTGGGTTTAGCTCTTCTTGGAGTTCATGTAGGACTCAGCCTGGGACACCGTCTGGTCCCATTGATGCTGTGTTTTTTGCTTTGGAGAGGGCGGCTCTTACCTGAGCATCTGAGATGTCAGGGGGCAGCACTCTGCTGGGATAGATATTTGCCCTTTTGGTGGGGAGGGGGGGGAGAAGTTTGCGCTGAACCTGTCAGTTAGGATGTTGGCAATGTCTGTGGGTTCGGTGTATTTTTTGTCATTTTGGACTAATTCTGAGCATATCTGGGAATTCCCACCCAGGTTCCTAACATAACTAAAGAAAGCCTTGTGATTATCCTTAGTGTCCTGTGCAATTTTTCTTGAAGCTGGCCTTAGATGATTTTATGAGTGCCCGTAGTTTTTTGCTAATACTGATCAGAGATGCCTTCCCTTTTTAGGATTTTGCTCTATCATGTAGTAGCTTCCTCCTTCTATTGTATAGTTTGTTTATGGCTGTGGTCCACCAGACAGGATGCCTGCCTTTGGAGGATTGGGTCTTGGTTTTATTTGGGATTGCATGATCCATGCATTCCTAAAGGTGTTCATAGAATGCGTTTATAAAGGATTCTGCGGTCTGGGCCATATTTTCCACAGGCCCGGGGGCTTTGAAGGATTCCACCTCGGTTTTGAGGAGTGTGAAATTTGCTTTAGAGAAGTTTTTCACTGTGGTTTTCTGGGCAGGGGCTGGGGTCGGGATGTGAATATCCAGTGAGATTAGTTTATGGTCTGATCTTACCAGTGAGGAATACACTTCTGGTCTGGAGCATAGAGCTCCCATGTTGGTGATGATCAGGTCCAGTATGCTTTCCCCTCTTGTGGGAGTGGTAACAAGTTGTTCCATAGCATTTGAGTTTATAAATTCTAGGAACCTTTGGGCTAGGGTGTTGGAGCTAGAGTAATGCTCCCAGTCTATGTTTGGGTAGTTGAAGTCGCCCAACTTAAACTATCATTCACAAATAGTCTTCCCTCACGCTTTTCACAAAACTGCATCTACCTTTTCTCCACACCTGATGACTCCATCTTAATATCTCCATCCATCTTAAATATAACAGAACTCCACCACACCTCATACAAACTACACCATATTAAACTAAACACAAAAATACCCCTTTTAAGTTTCATAAGCATATGTCAACATTTATCCAGACACTAGTAACCATAGCTACCAAACTTATTATAAGTGGAGACATTCACCCAAACCTAGGCCACCAGAATACCTCCTCACCACCCCCTCAAATACAAGATATAACCAATCTATAATGAAAAGGCTCTAAAATACTAATCCTAGTCTAAACCTGTGAAGCACAGTCAGCACATGCTACCCTATCCCGTTATAACCACAATATTGCTGTTATAACGGATACATGGTTAAAAGTACACATTACTGACAATGAAATTACAACACCTGGTTACAACATTATTACAGCAGACAGGAAGATAAAAAGAGGTGGGGCGTAGCCATCTTATTGAAGAGCAGTCTCACACTTTTTCCACAAAGCCTAAACATAGATAATCTCGAAAACATAGACATCCTACCTACTAAACTTCAACTTAACCAAAACAAATTCATATCCTTATAGCTACCTATGTCCCAGCCAGAAATAGCATCTCCACTGTAGAGGACATTATCCAGTCTATATCAAATTCCATAGCCCAAGAGACTATCATTATGGTTGACTTTAATATAGACTGGACAGCCTGTAATTCACATAACCCTAGCAATCACATCAACTTCTTTGTCTTCACACAACTCATTCAAGCTCCTACATGGATAGATAAAAACTCTAACCATCAATCTATACTGGATTTGTCACTAACCAACAAACCTCAGAATTATTAGATTTGTGACTGCTTACATGACAGTTTTAGTGACCATATGCCAACCTATCTATTGAGAAAAAGCATCAATACTATCAAGCTCACCACCTTCCACCAAATCTGTAGTAAAAAAAAAACTTAAACCCCCAAGACCTAATCAACACCCTAAAAAATGTAACTGGTCTCTACTAAAAAAACTGTCCCTCAGTGCTGCAGTAGATTATTTCAACATTACCTTCCTTGAAATTCTAAACAAATTGCCCCCCCAGGTCAACTCAAATTAAGGCCACATACACACCATGGCTAACTAATGACACCAGTATGGTCCTCAGGAAAAGAGACAAAACTTGGCAAACATGGCTTACCTGTAAAACTCAAAACAACCACATCACATTCCAACAAATTAGAAACAAGGCTAAACACCAAATCAACCTAGTTAAAAAGAACTTCTACTATAACCTGCAACGTAAGCACCAGCATAACCCCCCAAAACTCTGGGATACCATAAATGCTATTCTCCTGCCAGGACATTCCACTACTCCCCCCCCCCCACCAACTTACCACACTCTTGTACCAGCATTGCAGAAGAATTCAACATATATTTCACTGAAAAAGTGTACTATATCTAATTAAAAGTAATTCCACAGAACCATCACTAGCCTTCATACCTCCTAATATTAGCTATAACTCCTTTTCCTTTCAGCCTGTTCCCACAGCTATGATTAAGAAACTACTCAAAAACTCAAACCCTCCTCAATAGCAGCTGACAAGTTACCAGCCGAATATTTAAAACTAGCAGCTAAAGCCATATCCTGTCCAGTGTCAATCCTTATTAACAGGTCCATAACAGAACAACATGTCCCAGCAATATGGAAAATTGCATGCATGATCCCCTTACACAAAGGCGGTAATTCCACAGAGCTGACCAACTATAGGCTGATCGTCATTCTCTCTCTCTCCACTATCTAAACTCTTCGAAAGATGTATCCACTCCCAACTGATTCATTATCTTACCTTCAACAACATACTTGCAACGTCAACATGATTTTGGGGCCCATCATAGTACCACAACTGCACTCCTCAGTTTGACCAATACCATCAACCAACTCAGAAACAATGGTAAAGTAATCTCTGCAGTCTTTCTAGACATGTCCAAGGCCTTTGATATGGTCTCCCACCCCAAACTATTAAATACATTCTCCAAACCTCAGCCCATCTGCAATTCAGTGGTTCCAAAACTATTTACAGGACTGCCAACAATCTGTAAAATGGTGTAATGTCCTATCCCATCCTCTTCCCATCAAACTAGGAGTACCTCAAGGTTCAATTCTTGAGTCGCTACTCTTCACTATTTTTAGAAACAACCTCCATAGCCCAACTCTACTGGCTTCAACTCTCCAATATGGAGGTGACACAACACTTGTATGTGCTGCTAATAACCTGCAACACCTCCATGATATAACGCAAAAATCATTCTCAGATACCAAGCCATGGCTCTCTAACTATCAGCTCATACTCAACCCCAATAACTTATGATCTTCCAACCCACAAGACCCCCACCCCCACCCAGCACCAACACAGCTAGGAATAATACAAAATTATAATACAAAATTAATGCCAATTCACAAACAAAACTACTAGGACTAATAATAGATAATAACCTAAGATTTGACCTACATATAGCACAAACAATTAAGAAAGTTCACAAAAAATGTATACTCCTTACAGAAAAAAGTATCTAACCAAAACCTCCAGGGTTGCCATTCCTAGAACCCATCTTCTATCTTCTATCAACACTTCTGTATGCTTCCCCAATTCTCACCAACCTTAAAAAGACAGGTTTAATTAAACTTGAAACATGATACAATAAAATAGCTAAATTTGCAACTGACTGCCCACATCATACCCACCACTGTCACTCCTTAAAAATCTCTCCTGGTTAGAACTCCCACAACTTCTGTCCTATAACCAATTAACCTTAGCACACAACCTAGTATATCCACCAGAAAAAAACCCTGCCCTTCTAAACATTCTCCAGTCCCATACCAAAAATCGAACTCTTCGGTCAACAAATAAATCTCAAGTACATGTGTCCAAATCCACTAATATGGCAGAGAACCCCGTATTTTCTCATCATGTTGCAACAAGGTGGAATTCACTACCTCACAGCATCAGAACCAACACAAATACCAAATAATTCAAAAAGATTCTTAAAAATTATCTTAATGACCCCTGGCTTTATTCCTGTACTACTCCAGGCTAACTACTTTTAATAGCTTCTGGTCATACCTTTCCTTGTTCTCTGACCAACTCATAATTTGTGCTCTCTCTCATGTCTAGATAATCTCTAACCTCATCCTTTTCTACCCAATTTCACCCTACAAACCCTTCCTCAGCTTACTTTGAGAAATTACAATGTCTACACTACAATAAGGAATTACATCAGATGATTGTATTACAAATGTCAGCTATAATAGCATAGAATATAATTTCTGCTGTACTGTATGTCTTGTATAAGTTTTGTATAATCTCTATATGTACAGCTTTTCTCCCAAGGCATCCTCTGAAAATGGGTCTCATCCCAATCAAACTTTCCTGGTAAACAAATGTAAAATAAAATAAATAAATGTCATATCTATGTTCATATATTTGAGACCTTAAGGCCCATTCAGTTTTCCTTATGTAGAACAAACTACAGCCCTGACATAAAGTGCAATACACCACCCCAGATGTTCTGCAATTAAACTCGTCATTAAAATAAAATATATTATCCAAAACACAACAGCTGTTCCCCACAGTAATCCACTTACATTGTGGACAGTGTCCACATTTCTTCATACCACACCTTATTGGGTCCAGTTTCATCATCCTTCTCCCTAAAATACCCTTTAAGTTGTTGTTTGTTCTATATACAATAGGTTGTTCCCCCAATTTAGATATTATTTCACCATCTTCCCTAATAAGATTCCAAGTCTTATTAAGAACCCACCAGACAACTGCACTATCCATACTAAAACTAGTAATAAATGCAGTTGTGTAAGTGCAGGGAGTACACACAGGGGCACTCACAGATCTCTCCTATGTTTCTTGCCCCTTAGCCAGGACAGGTGTATACCATTTATCCCTTCACTTTTTTGTCACCTCTGATAACAATGCTTCAATCATTTTTTAAGGTACCCCCTATTCAAAAACATATTTTTCATAAAACTACACTCTTTAATAAAATAATCAAACTCTGTTACCATTCTAGCTGCCCTTACTTACTAGTCTTTAACTACCACTTTCTTTTGATGGTACAGGTGGCTACTTGAATAGTGCAAAATAGTGTTGGAGTAGATGAGTTAATGATAAATCTTAGCAATATATCTTCTCTCTTCCTAATTTTTCTCTAACAGGATATCAAGATAAGACATTTTGTCTTTGTCAATTTGCATAATAAACCTTAAAAAGTGAGTGGTTGTATTAATATATTCTCTAAAACACTCCAGTCCTTGCTTAGGGTTTTTCCAAATTAAAACCAGTTCATCAAGGTATTGCATGTAAAATCTAATAGAATTCTTAAATTGCCCATTAAAAATAAACATTATCTCCCACTTAACCATAACAATGTTTGCAAATAGTGCCCCATACATTCAAACCCATAGCCACTCCCTCCAATTGCAAATAAATCTTACCTTCAAAATAAATATAATTATTTTTTTAAATAATTTCAAGTATTTCTTCTTACAAATTAATTTTACTTTGTTCCACCCAGCTTTCTGCTATGTAGTCACAAAACCACTCAATACCCTCAGAATGTGGGATCACAGAGGATGAATCTTTCACATCTACAGTTGCTAAAAAGACCTCCTCAAAAAATTCTAGCCTGTTCATTTTCTCTAAAAAATCCCAGCTGTCTTTACACACTTGCTTTTCTTCCTCCAAAAGATATTTCAGGGTTTGGTCCAGGAATTTATTACAGGCACTAGTATGGGACTCCCTGCCATCCACTATGGGCCTCATAGGTGGATTAGTGGCAGACTTATGTATTTTAGGTATCCCAAAAATTACGGGTGTAACAGGAGAGGGTATAAACATATAATTAGATTCATCTGCAGTAATCCTACCCTCAATAAACATCATTTAAATGACCCTTTACTTTCCTCTATGCTTGGTTTAGTTCATTGATAATAACCTGTGTATAAGGTCCTGAATTTAATATTAACTCCATTCTTGTCTTATGATTATCCATATCCATAATCACCACCCCTCCCCCATATCAGGTTTCCTGACCCTTAACCTCATGCCTTAATCTCATGCAATACTTTCATTTCTTGTTTAGAAACATTATATTCCACGTGTGGATAAATTAGTGGAACCCTTAAGTCCATCTCACATATTTTTTCAAATAATTGTAAAATAGTGTGGAGGGGTGGATTATATGTACTAGCAATTTTCAACCCTGAAAGAACACAAGGAGTTTCATTAAAAATTAATCTAAAATTCAACTTACATGTGTACTGTTTTAAATCCATAACAACATTTGCAATATTATCCCTCTTAGCGGGAACAAACGTCAGACCCTTAGCTAACAGGTTTGCTAAACAAGTGTCCACTGTAAAATCAGAAAAAAAAATATATTTAAAAGTCACCTCACTCATTTGTAATAATTTTTGGGCATAAAAAATCATCAGAAATAGTCATTTCCATATTATTCAATACTGGTAGTTTGCAGTCCCTGGGTGGGGGGTTTTGATAGGTCATTTCTCCCCCAAAAATTCTTCTTCTTCTGTGCTGAATGCTCCCCCCTATATTCCCTCAAGGTCTCCACTGATTTTTTTCTTTCAACCTCTCTGCCCTTCGCAAAGGGTGAGTTTGATTGCAGAACAACTGTGGTGGTATATTGCATTTTATGTCAGGGGTGTAGCTTATTATACATAGGAAAAACTGAATGGGCTTTAAAGTCTCAAATATATGAACATGTATATGGTATTTATTTAACTGGCTACCCATCAGCTAATGTAGGGATTAATTCCCATTTAGAAGAGTTTCTCTATAACACCAGAGTGGGTGATTGTGTCACATGCCTTGGCTAGGTCACGATAGATGGTATGCACCATCTTTCCTTAATCCAGGGCCTTGGTGACTTTTTCAAAGAAGTTAACCATGTTTAACAGGCCTGATCTACCTTTACTGAATCCAAACTGGGTTGGGTCCAAAGTTTGGAGATTACCTATGTCCTTGTTAATAAGGTCCATAATGATTCTTTGCATGGCCTTACAAATAAGGCTAGTTAAGCTTATTAGCCTATAATTCCCAGGGTTGCTTGATGGTCCCCCTTTGTGCCGAGGGATTACTTTTGCAGTTCTTCTTTCCTCTGGAGCATAGCTAGTTCTCAGGCTGTGGTTAAACAGAGTCTGAGTGAGTGGCTAAGTCATGTTTTAAGTTGTTTAAAAGTGAACCTGAGATGCTGTCTGGTCCCATTGATGCTGGATATTTGGCCTCTAAGAGTGCATAGACATACCTCTCAACTGTCCAGATTTTTGCAGAATATCCAGATTTTTGTCTCCTATTTTTGGCCTGTACCTCATAAAAATTGTGGTAATCACTGGGATGATCTAAGCACTGAAGTCACTAAATAAGGATTTACATTTGAGTTTCAAACTTTAAATCCTTCAGAAAAATGCTTGCCAACAACCTTGTTATTCTAGCAACTTTCTAAGTTTATAAGAGCAATATTTAAAATCTGCCCCTATTTTGGGGTTTTTGTCCCCCCATTATGACAGGCTTTGTCCAGAATTCTAGTACTAAGAGGTTGAGAGGTATACACGGAGATGATCAGTTTTCTTGAGATAATAGGCTGAGCAATGGTGGCAGGTATACTTTGGGGGATGACTGGATGGGACAGGAAGTAAAGTTTTTTCCAAATCTGTCAGCTAGCAGTTTGGCTATTATCTCTGGTTGAGTATGGGTGGTGCCATCTACAACCAATTCAGCACATAACAGGGTATTACCTTTTAGATTTTGGATGTAGTTAAAGAATACCTTGTGATTATCATTAGCTAAGGAGTCTATTTTTGTTTTGTAATTAGCTTTGGAGGACTTGACAAGCTCTCTAAATTTGCTTGTTTAAGCTAGAGAAGGGATTTCTTCCTAAGCTGAGCCTGTTCCTTCTTATTCTTGAACATTAGTTTCTTACTCTTGTTGTATAGTCTGTTTATATTAGGAGTCCACCAGGGTGGCTTGTCTTTTTGGTAAGACTTGGCTTTAATCTGGTCTGGTACAGCTGATTCTATACAACTACTTAAGTGGTTGTGCAGTCTATTGGTGTACACCTTTGCATAAGAGTCCATATTATCTGCATTCAAGGGGGTTTTGAAACTTCTTATACCATCAGTTAGTAGGATGTAATTTGTTTTTAAAAAATTCTTTAGCACTTTTGAGCTTGATTTTGTATCTGGTCCTATAATTACATTGAACAGGACTGGTTTATGGGCCAGTCTTACCAGAGATTACATCATATGGGGGTGTGCAATGCTCTTGCATGTTAGTGAGTACTATATTCAGGACATTTGAGCTTGTTTTGGGTGTGCTGACTAGCTGTCCAAAGTATTTGCTTTGACATAGTCCAAGAACCTCTGAGCCTTCATGTTTGTGGTCATGAACATTTCCAGTTGATGGTAGGATAATTAAAATCACCCATCAGTAAGGTGTTAGGTTGTATGTAAAGTGACTCCACTAAGTTCAGGTATGCGGTATGCTTTTCCTGTTTCATGTTGGGGGACCTATAGCTACCTATGATGTGATAGCGGGCTTTGCCTATAGTTAAATGGACATGGAGTAGCTTAAGAGAATCATATTGTTTGACAAGCCGTGAGTTCTACTTCTCCTTAATGAAGATGGATACACCTCCTCCTTTGGTTCTTTCACACTCTGTTTGTTGGCTGCACATATAGAAGACATCATAGCCCTGCACATCCAGGGTGCTTTCAGCACCTTTAGACCATTTCTTGCTAACTATACAGATGTCAGCAACTTCCAAAGTGAAGAGTGCTTCCAGGAAGTGCAGTTTCTTGTTTAGACTCCTAGTATTAATCAGCAGTACCTTGAGTTCATCTAGAGAGGATTTTGTTATGTTGGGAGGATGGTTAGTTTGACATTGCTTAAAAATAGCACAATTGGGGTGGCTAACACCTTGCCAGTATCCGAAAGCCTAGAGGAGACAGGTGCAGACCACCTCTGGCAAAGCAGTGTGGCATGTTGACCATGTCTTCCCAGAATGACAGATAGTGGATTTCCTTTGAATGACACCAGATGCTAAACTAATTGTTAAAGTCAGTCATTTTTTGTCTGTATTGTGGCATCATCCTAGGTGAAAGTAGAATGCTGCTTTAGGCTTAGGGCATACCTGCCTGGGACACATAATCATAGAGCTCAGTCTTTCTTCATATAGTCCAGTGAGGGGCATTTCAAGTCATTTATTCCCACGTGTAATATGATGGAGTCATACGGGTATTTGTGGTTCAGTGACTTGAGTGCTTGAGTGACTTGACAGATCCTGGCACCTGACAGACAGTTAACAGTAACCTGCTTCTTATCCAGCCTGGAGAGGGGAACATCATTGTGTCTTACAACGGAGTCACTATGACCAGTACATAAGGTTTTGTGGTGTTATGCCTTATGGGCTTATTTGTTGAAACACTGGTGGTTGTTTTTTGCATTGTTATGTGTGTAAGTGATTTCCATTTGGGAGCCCTCTGATCTTTTGCTAAGTTACTAGTGAGCACCTCCACATATGTGGGTGTATGTGTTGTGTCCTTATTTAGTGTAGGACGTGTGTGTGTGCTGACAACCTGTTTGACATTCGATTTGTCCTTGTGTGAGAGTCTTACCTCCAATTTCTTACTGTAACTACATCTCTCATATAAAGTAATTATTTCAGGAATAAGTGTTTGTCAGTACGCATTATTTATTGTACTGGTCAATGCATTCTATTTTTAGGTTTATTACAGCATACATTAACCAGGGTGGGCGCAGTACTTAGACTGAACTGGGTTTCAGTCATAAATGCATAGCAGGGAGAGACCTTGCAAATACTGGGTGTGCACTTCTGACAGTTTGTATGAATCTGTATGCACAATGGAGTGTGTTCTGTAGTATTAAGAGAAAAATAAAGAAGACAGGGTTAACTAACAACACAGTGTACTACATTCTTTATTGTGAGTAGGTCAGGCAGTAAGATTACTGAACCATCTGTTGATTTTCCAGCCCACTATATGTACTATGTATATGAGCCAAAGTCTTGTCAGTACATCGCATATTGGCACAAACTAACAAAACGAAACATAGATTTATGCTTTCCTGACAATGACACTTTTGGTAAAATAAAATAATACATCTACAAACTAAGTTTGATCAGAAGGGTTATAAAATAAAAACTGACCAGTGGAATAGTTATAATGATTGGTATATTCAAACTTTTAAATGACACAAAGAATCCACTGAAAAAGAACTTAAAAATACAGTTAAAACATGCAGTACTATACCAAGTGTTCTATGTATCCAGCCTTTTCAAATAACCATGCTGAGTGTGGGGAGGTCTTCAGGGGAAGATGATCAGCTTCCCTTCTTCCTACAACGTAAAACTGACCAGGTTTCCCACTCATCTCAAAAATACAGCAGTCAGATTCTTACTCTAACAAAAAGTATATCTATACATGTCACTCCCTCTGCACCTGCACATTCACCATCAGCACCATCTCAACCTGAACCTTGTACTGCGGTGCACCCCACTACACCATCCTCTCAGTCTGATGGCAATAGGAGCATCATACATCACAATGAGGTAGAATATTCAGGTAAAAATGTGCATTTTACTCACCAAAGGACAAGACAGGCTGAAAAGCAGTAAGAGCAAATGGATAATTCTCTATACCCCCTCAGAGAATTATGACGCCCGAATATTACTGTGGCATTAGTCCATGGACCTTGGACACTTACTGAGTTACATTCTGTAGTTAAAACTTTTCCTAAAATTATAAATGACCCACAAAAGTTTAAGGATGAATGAAACATTGTTATTTAAATATATGAATCTCCTATGGAATATTTAAGGCAATTGTTAAAAGCTGTAGTCCCAGCTGGTATGTATGAGATATTAAAAGACAAAGCTGATTTGGCTCCAGTAGAAGGCCAAAATTACTCAACTGCTGAAGGGAAAAGGGCATTAATAGAAGCTAGAGAAAAGATCTTACAAGAAATTCTGACAGTGTGTCATTTTAAAACAAACTGGAATAAAATCACGGCATGTAAGCAAAATAAGGGAGAAACACCAGTTTAATTTAGCAGACTTAGGAAAGTATTTTCAGCACACTCTGTTTTTGTAGATCCGATTGCAAATGCTGAAGCAGCTTTTGATTCTGCTTCCGTACATAGACTTTTACCTAATGTGCAGACATTAATAAAGCAAAATCAGGTTACTTGTCAGGAGGAGGAAATACATAAGTTAATAAAATTCACAGAGGACTACATGAATCAAGAAGATAAAAAGCAAAGAGAAGAGATTCAGAAAATAAACTTGTGCAACTGCAAAAACAAAGTTTTATGAGAAGGGAAGGGGCAGAGGTAGGCGAGGTAGACATTGTGGAGGTAGGGCAACAAACATGCAACAAGATCAAACTGGGAGGTAGGCTTGTCACAAGTCTGGACAAATGGGACATTGGAAAGGAGAATGCACAAATCCGCAACAGCAACAGCAACAAATGCAGATGTGATAAAATCAAAATCCTTCCAATGTTCCTGTACCACTCCCACCCACAGAGTAGAAACAGATGTCAGGGGGAATCTACTGACAACACCTGGGGTTGAAGGATGAGGTACACATAAAAGCATTAATGCAAATATGTAGCTCAAGAAGGACATGTTGTTAAGCTGAAAGTAGGACAAAATATGTTTCATTTCTGACTAACACTGGTGTGACTGGATCTGTGTTGAAAAAAGTGACCAAGATAAAATTCCAATATTGTCTGAAAAAAATGACAGCAGTGGGTATGAGTATAACCAATATTCCTGCTGTTTTTCCTATATCTAAACCTATTCCAATTTGTTTTGGACCAATTGAAAATAAGCATATGCCTTTTTATTAAGTACTTCAGCTGCAGGAAATGTAATGGGCAGGGGTCTGCGTTGTAAATTAGGATGTACTATTTTTTTGCACTGCAGATTACGTTTATTTAATGTACAGGCAGAATCTGGAAAAAATGCACTTGTTGTACTTAGTATTACAGAGTAAAAGATAGAATAGCCAAGTTCAAGTGCAGACAACACACTGCTACAGCAAGTTTCTGACATTTTGGGAGTAAAGCACTCTCATGAGGTGGGTCTGCTAAAATCTGCTATACCTGTGAAAATATGTATAGATTCTACAAAACCACTTCCTCTAATAGCACAGTAGCCTTTAAAACCTGAAGCAGAATAGGGGCTTAAACTTGTAATTGAATCTCTGCTCCAGCAAGGAATTATAGCAAAAGTATGTAGTTGTTGTAATACTCACATTGTCTCAGTCAAAACGCCAGGCAGAGACGCATATATGTTTGTGCAAGACTTAAAAGCAATAAATCAGGTTGTTATCCCTTCATATCCTGTAGTGCCAAATCTAACAACTATATTAAGTTAAGTACAACCGTGGGCTACTTACTTTTTTGCAGTAGACTTATGTTCAGCTTTTTTTTCTATTCCTATTCATCCAGACAGGATTTATTTGCCTTTGTGTATGGGGGAATTCAATATATGTGACAATGACTGCCTCAAGGATTTGTTAACAGTCCCTCGATATTTTCATAAATTCTAAAACAGGACCTTAAAGAAATATGGGTTCCATACAAATGTGTATTGGTGCGATATGTAGATGAATTATTTATATCTTCAGACACACTAACACATTGTCAGCAGGACACCATATGTTTACTAACTGAATTAGCAAAAAAAGGATACAAAGTATCAAAAGAAAAACTTCATTTATAGTCACCTAAAGGAAAGTACTTAGGACACATAATCTCACAGAGAGAGAGAGAGAGAGAGAGAGAGAGAGAGAGAGGCATCCCCTGCCTTCATGTGGTGACGCTATCAGAAAGGAAACCCATCCAGTTACTCAGAAGCAGCTACAAGCTTGCTAGCTTTGGCTGGATTCTGTATGCAGTGGATAGCAAATTATGCAGAAATTGCTACACCTTTGACTGACATGCTCAAACAAGACACACCAGAACAGCTGTCCTGGTAAGAAAGGGAAGAAAATGTTTTCATTTTCTTAAAACAAGCCCTTACTACAGCCCTGGAAACCCTTTACTTTGTTCTGTCATGAAAAGGGGGGATATGCAGCAGGGGTACTAGTTCAAAAATATGGTGATACATTTAGACCTATTGCATATTTCAGTTAATCGTTAGACTTCATGGCTAGATAATTACCAGGCTGCCTGCAGGTAGTAGCAGCAGTTGCACTGATGGTAGAACAATCTGTAGCATTGCTCCGTGGGCACAAAATTACAGTTGCAGTTCCTCATGTGGTATCTGGACTGTTGCTAAAATCTAAAACACAGCATCTCTTGGCCTCTAGGTTAACCAAGTATGAGTTGAACCTCTCAAATGTCCAGATTTTTGCCTTGTATTTTTGGTCTGTTCCTCATAAAATTTGCAATTGTTTAGAAAACCACAGAGGTTTGAAGTCCCTAAATAATGACATACATTTGACTTACAGACTTTATATCCTTCAGAAAATGCATGCTAACCTATTACTTTATCAACTTTCTAAGTTTATAAGTACAATATTTAAAATCTGTCCCTATTTTTGGGCCTTTGTCCCCCCGTTATTTTAGGCCTTGTCCAGATTTCTTGTACTGAGAGGTTGACATGTATGGTTGATGCTCATTTCAAACCCTTCAGTCACCACTGAGCAATACCAGATATTGAACCCAGCATCTCTCCTACCCATGACAGAATATTGTAGACCACATGATTTTATAATTGTGACTAATTACGTGCCTTCTCCTAGACATGATTTAAAAGATACTCCAATGGACAATGCAGAATTGAAACTGTTCATGGATGGATCATGTGGAATAGACAAAAATTAAAATCTTACAGCAGGCATTGCTATAGGTATTAACATACAATACTGTATTGAAAAAAAATCGACAAGGGGTTATTTCTGCACAAGCTGCTGAATTGATTGCATTAACAAAAACCTGTAAAATAGCTAAAGATAAAATTGTGAACATTTATACTGACAGTCATTATGGATTTGGGGTAGCTCATAATTTTTCAGGAACTGTGGGGACAGAAAGAATTTTTAACATCAGCAGGCACTGAGATAAACAATGAAAAAATTGTAAAGGACTTATTAGATGCTTTGCTGTTACCAAAGGCTTTAGCTATAGTTAAAGTGCAAGCTCACATAAAATGAGACAGTGTTGCTGCAGAATGTAATCAACTAGTAGATTATGCAGCCAAGCAAATTGTTGGTTTAAATGTCACTAGGAATTTTGTCTGTATTATGCAGAAAACATCTACCAAAGCTGACAATCCTTGTAATTCTAATGATTTGATTACTTTACAGAATAAAGCTTCAGGGGCTGAAAAAAATTAGGTAGATCAGTTTGGGTTGTAAACAGCAAAACAACTCCCTATGGATACATCCTGATTGCAGGATAGTAACACCTTTAGCCATACTACCTTGGTTGGTAAGGGTATACTACTTAACCGAATCATATCGGTAAGTATGGACTTCTTAATCTTTTTTTTTTTTAAATATAATTTTTATTAGTTTTAACAAGGTTTGTAAAACAGAAACATAACAAAAATGTATAATACAGTATATACATACAAAAAATACCTTACTATGCAGAGAAATTGTACCAATATGAGTAAGCATAAAGACTTTACCATACAAAGCAGTACCTAAATAATAAAAAGGAACTACTAACAAAAACAAAACAAACTTGCTTAACCAAAACATATGCATTGAGGATAGAATGTAATATGGTGGTACAGCGGTTAGCTTTGCTGCCTCACAGCAAGAGGTTCTCCGGTTCGATCCTCGGCAGGGGTGCCTTCTGTGCGGAGTCTGCATGTCCTCCCTGTGGTCACGTGGGTTTCCTCCGGGTGCTCCGGTTTCCTCCCACATCCCAAAGACATGCTGTAGGTGGATTGGACACTCTAAATTGGCCCTAGATGTGAGTGTGTGCATGTGTGTGCCTTCTGTAGAAGGTTGGGTGCCAGGCTGGCAGCTTGACACTGTAAAACTCCACTGCCAATCATGAGTGGACAGGTGATCTGCTGTGGCAACCCTAACCGGGAAAAGCCAGAAGAAGAAGATACTAACTGGTGTGGTACAAGATAGGGTATGATTATCCTTAGTTAACAGTAGGAGGAGTAATAACTAGAATGGTTAAGGGAAATATGTATGTCTTACTTATGTTTAAAGTGAAAGAAAAAAAGGGGGTATATTTGCTAAATTGACACTATTTACATCATGGATGCCATAACAAGTGGACAAAGGAGCATCACGCAATTATGTTTAGAAGTTTTAAAGGTCTTCATAAATTGTATTAATAGTTAGGTATGTTATATGATATTTATTTTGCTTGAATTAAATCAGAGGCTGCACCAGTAATTCTGGAAATAGTCTTTTTTTTACAACTAGAACAAATTGTGTGTGAAGATATATATTTAATTGCCATTGTTTTGAAATTCTCCCAAGAGATTAATGACGGGTTGAGCCAGTTCTTAGCTATAAAGTATTTCAGAAGAGCACACACAGTAATTAGGATGTTTTTTCTGACACCTGTTAAAGATTTAAGGGTTATATTTAGGATTGTGGTTTGTCAGGAGAAGGTAGTCTTCGCATATCCCATTTTTTCCAGCTGAATCCTGAGGGAGAACCAAAGTTTATATATATTTTTACAAGTCTAAAAGATGTGCAGTATATCTGCTTGCTGGAGGGAGCATAAAATAGGACAGGATAGATTTTTGTTGTACCCAACTTTCAGTAGGACTGCTGGAGTGTAGTATGAGTTATTATTAATCATAATCTGGGTATAGATTAGATTCTTAAAAGGGGTTAGATTTAAGGTGTTATGTATTGCTTCATATCTGGAATTAGTTGAGATTTCACCAAGTATGTCATCCCAATATTTGGAGTATAGAATTAATGACTGATATTTGATGTCAATTAAAAGCTTGTAAGCATGAGATATTTTGTTCTTGCGGGAAAGGGTTTTGATAATTGATTGCGTTAGGGTTACTTTGTGCTCATTTACTTTGATGTTTGCAAATTTTAGTTTTATTAAAGATTTAAGTTGTCTTAACATGGTATTTACTTGGAGCCCCAACGTGTCGTTTAACTGCAGCAAAGTTCCTAAGGTGGTGAAATTGCCATACAAGGCATTTTTAATTGGAGAAAGTTAATTAAGTCTATCATTTTGTTATTGATGTTAATATTTGGGTTTAGGTGAATTGGTTGGAGAAAAAGGAGAGTATCTTGTAGATTGAGAGATCGTAACAATGCATGAAAAATATTTATTTTATTTTTTAATGCAGGTAGAATTTTAGATATGAGCTTATTATCAAGCATTATATATGGGATAGACTGAGGGTTTAATTTGAGAGATTGTAGATAATTGTGTCAGATTTTAACCCAGTTTGGGACCCATGTATCTACAGATGGTTCATAGCTCACGATTTGGATTAATCGGCTTGCATTTTTTACATTATAGTAAGAAATTGAAATCTGGGAGGCTCAATCCACCTTTTTCATTTGGTATTATTAGTTTTTTGCAAGAAATTCTGGTTGATTTAGGGAATCAAAGGTCTTTTGAGACAGTAGTTTCCATTTTATTGAAAAAAAACCCCACAAAACCACCTCCTGGAAGCAAGAGGAAAGTCCAAATAAACAGTCAATGGAGTGTAGAACCACGAATATTTATTAAATCCATTTCAGACTTGGTAAGCGCTTTCGTCCTGACAAATATAGGACTTTATCAAAACCAAAGTGCCTGCCAACTCACAACAGTTAAATAGCACAACACTAATTAAATAATCAAGAATTAAAGTGATACCCATAAAAACAGCCTTAAAGAAGCCCATAAGAACCATAGTTGGCTAGTAAATATATATACAAGTGCAACAATGAGTGTGTGATAATCAACAATTAATAAAACTATCTCAATAGAAATTTTACTCTAAGTTAAAATATGTTATAAGATAGATGTCCTATCCCTTAAAATTGGCGTTAATGATATCTGTTCATTCATTCCTGGGGGGGTGTTGGCATTAAGAATTAACTGCCATCTGAACTCACTCTTGTATATTTCATTTGGCCAATTGCCACCCCTGATGTTTTTCTTAATAATCTCCAGAATACCAAACTTAAAACCATTGTAGGCATCACAAGAAGTTCGGTTCTTGTAACTATGACCTTAGGCAACGTAATGACAATGGTCATACAGAGTTCTTTGATTTTAATGGAGAAATTGGTGAGGTGTTCAAACAAGAATACCCAGCCCAACATAGATCAGAAAGGATACAAAATAGGAACAGAAACAGGCAAAATGTTTTAGGTCAACCACAGACCCCGAGGGGATAGACACAGAGGGGCCAGAGGAACTTTTGGAAAAACAAGAAGGTCAACCGATTTTGATTAACAATTTGCAGGTTGAGCCAGTGATTTCTTGTTTTAAAGGAAAGCTTTTAAGTACACAGGGGTTTAATATTTATAATTACACCAATATGGACATTACAGACACCCATTTTTTTTGTTTAAAAAGGGATTTAATTTTTTCCCAGGCAACAATATTAATATAGTAAATGTGTTGACTGAATTACAATTATATACAGGAAAGTTAAATTTTCAATTTACTTCAATAATGAACATAATGTCACACACATGAACAAGTTTAAGAAAAAAAGCCTTTTCAACCCCCCCCCCCTTGTACCCAACGTTGGTGGATTTTGAAAAGATTTGTACTAGGGAGATATAGCAGGCATTCCATACCCAGAAAGACAGATTTTATAATCTTAGTAAGGACGATGCATTACTTTTGAGGAAATTAAGATAAACTGATAATACAAGGATAATGAAGCCTGATAAAGGTGGAGGGGTGGTTTTGGTAGAGAAGAATGACTATGTGAATGACATAGCTAGTATGCTATATGACACTGACCAATACAAAAATGTGTCTAGGAACGAAATAAATATTATGCATAGGAAATTACTGTTATTTTTGGAAGACAGTTTGCTTCAAGGTGTGATTAATGAAGAACTTTACAACTTTTTATACAATGACCATCCTTTTATTTCCACAGTATTCGGCATCCCAAAGGTACACAAGAATGTGTACCACCCCCCTTTATCGACTTATAGTAGCTGCACACAACAGTTCTACTTACTCACTAGGAGTATTTGTAGATCATTTATTAAAGGACACACTTCATCCTATTACCCATATTTTAAACTGACTCATGGGATTTTTTTATCAAGGATTAGGTAGGAATTTTTTGGTGAAACATTAGGGTTTTCCACCATAGATGTGATTGACTTATTTAGTTCCATTCCACATGACATTGGGCTGGAACATTTTTCAGAAGTCCTTTTGGAATGTACAATGCTTAATGGGGCTCTTATGAATTTTGTCATGGATGTTATGGAGATTATTCTTCATAATAATTACGTGTTTAGAAAATGAGTTTTTTAAACAATCAAAAGGGGTCGCAATGGGATCGAGCTGTGCTCCCATGTATGGTAATATAGTGATGGCATGGAAAAAGAGATACATCTTTGATTTAGGTTTTGGTTGTGAATGGTTGACATATTTGTGTTATTTGGATGACATCTTTGTCATCTTGAAGGGTGAGATGACAGTTATGGAGAGTTTCACTCACTACATTAATAACATTTGTGATTATTTTAAGTTCACCCACAATTTTTGTACTGATGTCATAGATTACCTTGATGTGACCATTACTAGAGACATCAGTCAGTGTAAGTTTAATTCTAAAGTGTTTCATAAGCCAACCTATTCTAGCAGTTTTCTGGCTTATGGTAGTAATCATCCACACTTTGTGAAGAGGAACATTGTAAGGGGTCAGATGAGCAGAGGTGCTAGAATGGGTTCTACACTCTCTGATTTTAAGATTGAGCTTGATAACCTTATCAATATGTTTGTGGCCAGGGGCTACCCTGAAAAATGGGTCCAGGAGATTGGTATGGAAGTCCTAGAAGATTGGGGCACAAGGTTTGTTCCCTTGCTTAGACAAGGTTTTGTTAATAATAAAGGGGTACAAACAAATAATCAAAACTTTTCTCATTCTATGGTCACTTATTTTGGTTCCTTTGGCCAGAAAGTTAGAGACCTCTTGACAAAAAATAGTTGTTACTGGAATGCAACAGTAAATTGTATAGTAAATTGGGCAATAAGCCACTTTTCACTCACAAGGTAGGACACAATTTGAAGTTTCTGTTCGATCAGCCATTTACTGCTCACACTGCCACTAAGGGAACAAGGAGCTGTGGTGCCTGTAAATACTGTTCCTTTGTTTTGAAAGCAACATACATCTTGATAGGTAATCCCCTTCAGACAGTTAATTTAGCAGAGGGGGAAACTCGGAAAGTATAGGTTTAGTATATGTTTGTGTTTGTCAGGGCTATAATGGGTTTTACATGGATAAAGCAGAAAGGTTTCTACGTAAAAGAATTTATGAACACCTTTATGCTATAGAAACCCACAATAACAACAATGCCCTATACAAACACACACTTTCCTGTGATGCCTATATGGTTTTAAGTTTGATATTCTGGAGAGTATTAAGAAAAATATTAGGGGTGACAACTGGTCTAATGAAATATACAAGAGTGAGTTTAGATGGCAGTTAATTCATTGATACTGATTTTAAGGGATAGGGCATCTATTTTATAGCATATTTTAACATAGAGTATAATTTCTGTTGAGATAGTTTTATTAATTGTTGATTAACACATACTCATTGTTTCACTTGCATATATTTTTACTATCCAACTATAGTTCTTATGGGCTTAAGGCAGTTTTTGTAGATATCACTTTAATTCTTGATTGTTTAATTAGTGTTGTGCTATTTAACTGCTGCAAGTTGGCAGGCACTTTGGTTTTGATAAAGTCCTATACTTGTCAGGATGAAAGTGCTTACCAAGTCTGAAGTGTATTTCATAAATCTTCATGGTTCTACACTCCATTGACTGTTTATCTGGACTTTCCTCTCACATCCAGGAGGTGGTTTTGTGTTTTACTTGGTTACTTTCCACCCAAGCTATGTTTTTTTCCTGATTTTATTGCAAAGTTTATGGAGTTTAGATGAAATAATATCCTAGGAAGAATGTTCATTTTAACAATAGCAGTTTTTGACAGTAAGGATAAATTGATGTTTTTCCCACCTGGATAAGTCATTGTTTATCTTTTCCCAGACTTTAAGGAAATATGCTTTCATCAAGTCCTGATGCGTGTGCATAAAGGTTATCCTAAGGTACTTAATTGTGTAGTTGACTGGTATGTCAGACAGGGGGAAATAGGATTCTAAGTGATTGCAAGGATTTAATGGAAATAATAAAAGATTTTGAGGGATTTAGTTTGTAATTTGCAGCAGTAGAAAAGAGGCTAATTGATTTACGAATTTTGCGCAGATCACTATTCGGAAGCTCAAAGTAAATATTTAAATCATCTGCAAATGCAGAGTATTTTATTTCTATGTTGAAAACTCTTGGTATATGGTGATAAGTTTTTTTTTTGGTTGATAAGTAGTAGGAGAGGTTCAAGATAAATATTAAAAAGGTAAGGTGAAAGGGGGCAACCCTCTCTAGTTCCATTAGTAATTTTGATAGAGTGGGACATTGCTTTATTTATGTATAGGAAGGTAGTAGCATTGTTATATAGCATTTTATTGTGTTAATAATATATTCAGATAAGTTGAAGTATTGCATGGTTAAATATAAGAAATTCAAATCTGCATTATCAAAGCTGAGCGTGTATCTTGGGTGTTTGTCATTTTTTAGAAATAACATAGTTGTATCTAAATTGAGGGTGTTGTCACAGAGTTGTCTTTGTCTCATAAAACCTAATTGTTCAGGAGAGATGATTTGAGCCAGGACTTTCTGTATTCTGCTTGCTAGATTAGACATCAGAATTGTAATATCTATATTGATAAGAGCAATGTGTCTGTAACTAAGAGGGTTAGACTTGTCAGAGTTGGGTTTCAAGATGAGAATTGTTTTAGAGTTGTTCATATATTTATCAGTGATCCCCTTTAGAATGATGTAGTTGTATAGATTAAGAAAATTTTTAATAAGTTGATCATGAAGTGTTTTGTAAAATTCTTCTGTAAAGCCATCTGATCCTTGCTCCTTGTTGGGTTTGAGCTTCTTGATAGCTAATTGTATTTCATTCAGTGAGATAGGACTAGCTAATAGGTTATGTTGTGCATGGTTTAGTTTGGAGAAAAACAACTTGTCTAGGAATTCTTTATAGATGTCATTGTGAGTTTGATTTTGAGGGTTATATATTTCACAAAAAATTTCTGTGAAGGAATTAATAATGTCAATGTTACTGCATAGGGTTTTACCTTTGTAGTTTATTTCTGATATATAGTTTGGTCCATCTTTAGGTTCATAAATAGGTTCATAGATTAGTACTAGGCTAAATGCCCTTGTGAGCTATTTTAAGCCTAGCCAATTACCCCATGTGAGAATCAAACCCTGCACCTTGTGTTTGTAAGGTAAACACCTTAACCATTATACCAACCTCCCCTTTGATGTTTATTAATTAGGCCAGTGATCTAGAGGGGGTTTGTGCCCATTCCAAGTATCTATGCAGGAGTCTTAGTTTGGCTAAGGATTGGTTTTGTTGATGAAAAGAGTATATTTATTTTTTTAGTCTCGTGTAGTTTATTTTTTAGGTCCAGAAACTCTTTGTTATGGAGTTGTAGATTAATCTCCATATACTCTTTAGCGAGATCAGTAATATAACTTTGTTCCCTCTTTTTATATAAATAAGTGTTTTGAATAAGTATCCCCCTGATAACAGCTTTGGCAGCAGCCCATTGAACATCATATGGGATGGAACACATAGAGGATTCTAGCTCAAACTGTTTAAGATATTGGCTAATTTTATTTATAGCATCTTCTTTTTTAAAGATATTAATATTTATCGTCCAGGTGGGACTGCTTCCATTGTAGTTACAGTGGTGTGTTGGATTGACACTTAAGGATACATTAGAGTGATCGGAGATAGATCTTGCCTCAAAGGCAAAGTTATTAATTTTATTTGAAAAATCATCCGAGATTAGGAAAATGTCAGTTCTAGACCAGACTTTATGAGATGCCAAGAAGTAAGTATATTTGTTGGCTACTCTATCGTGATCAAATAGTTGGACTGAGTCAATTAAATTGAAATTATTTATCAGGTCATATAAAGACACAGTTAATTGGGTGGGTTGTTTCCTATTTTTGTTTGAGCTATCATTTAAGGGGTCAATAAGCACATTCCAGTCACCTCCTATAATAAAGTAATGATTGGTATATTGTAGTAATATATTGTGAATTTCATAAACAAATAAATGCTGGTTTGTGCATGGACTATATATGTTTAGAAATAGTGTAGGGCAATTTAGTTTGGGATAAGAACAGGTAAATAGGCACCACTGGCCATTGGCGTCAGATTTTGTGGTTAAAATTTCCCCAAGAAAGTTTTTTTTTATTAAGATGGCAGTACCTTTTGATGAAAAACTATTTCCAGCTGATTTTATCTGTCTGATCCAGTTTCTTTTCGTATCATTGTCCCATTGGTCATTTGTCAGGTGCGTCTCTTGTAGATAGAAAATACTAGTTTTGTCCTGGTAAAATAGGTACATAATCAATTTCTTTTTTTATTTTCATGAAGACCATTTATATTCCAAGAGTTAACGTTAATCATTATAGATTTGAGATCAAGTGTAAAATAGTGTTGGTCATGTGGTTTTATGGAAAGTGGTTTGATGAGACTTGTCATGATACTAATCTTAATATTAGTAGATGTCCTGTTTAGTGAAGAAATTAGTTTAAGTAGAGTGGCAATCCATGAACCCTACCACAAACCTAGCACCTACCCACAAATCTCCCTGAATTGATCTTATACAACGTATATAAGAATGAATATCACATATGTCAAAACTATTTTGTATGTATAGAGTAGTGTTATAAAGTAGCAGGGAGAAAACTATAATATTCACGATGTTTCAAGTGTCGGCAAGCATTGGACTACCCACCCTCGAGCCGCTCCATGAAAATTTTTAATTTGACCTGAAATTAGAGTACCACAAAGAGTGTCGTAGCTCTAAATAATGAATATTGGGAATTCCTCATTGATATCCACAGATATACATAAGTCAGGAAGTTATTTTAAACTAGTCAGATGTTAATAGTAATCAACTATAACATGGGATCCATGTAAGTTTGCCCCTTGCTTTACAATGAAACCTGTCCAAGGTATGGCTAGCTACTATACTTGACCTTCCTCAAATGGAAGAGAACAAAAATAATAATCTACTTAGGCATCAGAATATGCATCCTCCGCTTATGCTCAAACTGGGTAAAATACCCACCTAACTAAGCTTTTACAGTACACTTCTTTAATATATTCAACATAAACTGCCCTAACTCATCTAAAATGCACTGTGGAGAGGAGTAGGCAGAGGATCTCACAGCAGTAGGTGTAATATGCTAAGCCAAGGGAAGAATACGCCATCTAAAGACAACATGTAACATTTATACCATTTTGTAACATATCACCTATGATAAAGGCAAGAAAAATATGTTTAATTATTAGAACATTTGAGTGAAAAAGAACATTAGATTATTCCTAATACTTCTTATATTGAGGAAAATGCAACCGTAAACCATACTGTGCAGTAAATAGTAAGATCAATCATGGGTGTAAGTGTGTGTGTGTGTGTGTGTGTGTGTGTGTGTGTGTGTGTGTGTGTGTGTGTGTAAGAGTGCAAGTGTGTCAGCTCACAGTAATATATAAAACTTCAGTTGACTGCACAAAATTCAGACATAATATGTATTAACCTCCATATAGCATAATGAGACAATGTTATTTAACTATAGGAGAAAACACTTACTAACATAGTTCACTAGAGGTGAATGATGAGAAGCAGGTGTATAGGGTAAGGAGGTACTCGATACAGTACACCTTAGCGGAATGATAAGCATCATCTGTTGGATTATATATTCTTTTTTTTTTTTTTGCTCACTCCTTCCCAGCCCTTTGTACCTGGAAAACTTAATTCTCAATAGATAGTTAAGAGCAAGGTAAACACCTTAACCATTATACCAACCTCCCCTTTGATGTTTATTAATTAGGCCAGTGATCTAGAGGGGGTTTGTGCCCATTCCAAGTATCTATGCAGGAGTCTTAGTTTGGCTAAGGATTGGTTTTGTTGATGAAAAGAGTATATTTATTTTTTTAGTCTCGTGTAGTTTATTTTTTAGGTCCAGAAACTCTTTGTTATGGAGTTGTAGATTAATCTCCATATACTCTTTAGCGAGATCAGTAATATAACTTTGTTCCCTCTTTTTATATAAATAAGTGTTTTGAATAAGTATCCCCCTGATAACAGCTTTGGCAGCAGCCCATTGAACATCATATGGGATGGAACACATAGAGGATTCTAGCTCAAACTGTTTAAGATATTGGCTAATTTTATTTATAGCATCTTCTTTTTTAAAGATATTAATATTTATCGTCCAGGTGGGACTGCTTCCATTGTAGTTACAGTGGTGTGTTGGATTGACACTTAAGGATACATTAGAGTGATCGGAGATAGATCTTGCCTCAAAGGCAAAGTTATTAATTTTATTTGAAAAATCATCCGAGATTAGGAAAATGTCAGTTCTAGACCAGACTTTATGAGATGCCAAGAAGTAAGTATATTTGTTGGCTACTCTATCGTGATCAAATAGTTGGACTGAGTCAATTAAATTGAAATTATTTATCAGGTCATATAAAGACACAGTTAATTGGGTGGGTTGTTTCCTATTTTTGTTTGAGCTATCATTTAAGGGGTCAATAAGCACATTCCAGTCACCTCCTATAATAAAGTAATGATTGGTATATTGTAGTAATATATTGTGAATTTCATAAACAAATAAATGCTGGTTTGTGCATGGACTATATATGTTTAGAAATAGTGTAGGGCAATTTAGTTTGGGATAAGAACAGGTAAATAGGCACCACTGGCCATTGGCCAGATTTTGTGGTTAAAATTTCCCCAAGAAAGTTTTTTTATTAAGATGGCAGTACCTTTGATGAAAAACTATTTCCAGCTGATTTTATCTGTCTGATCCAGTTTCTTTTCGTATCATTGTCCCATTGGTCATTTGTCAGGTGCGCCTCTTGTAGATAGAAAATACTAGTTTTGTCCTGGTAAAATAGGTACATAATCAATTTCTTTTTATTTTCATGAAGACCATTTATATTCCAAGAGTTAACGTTAATCATTATAGATTTGAGATCAAGTGTAAAATAGTGTTGGTCATGTGGTTTTATGGAAAGTGGTTTGATGAGACTTGTCATGATACTAATCTTAATATTAGTAGATGTCCTGTTTAGTGAAGAAATTAGTTTAAGTAGAGTGGCAATCCATGAACCCTACCACAAACCTAGCACCTACCCACAAATCTCCCTGAATTGATCTTATACAACGATATAAGAATGAATATCACATATGTCAAAACTATTTTGTATGTATAGAGTAGTGTTATAAAGTAGCAGGGAGAAAACTATAATATTCACGATGTTTCAAGTGTCGGCAAGCATTGGACTACCCACCCTCGAGCCGCTCCATGAAAATTTTTAATTTGACCTGAAATTAGAGTACCACAAAGAGTGTCGTAGCTCTAAATAATGAATATTGGGAATTCCTCATTGATATCCACAGATATACATAAGTCAGGAAGTTATTTTAAACTAGTCAGATGTTAATAGTAATCAACTATAACATGGGATCCATGTAAGTTTGCCCCTTGCTTTACAATGAAACCTGTCCAAGGTATGGCTAGCTACTATACTTGACCTTCCTCAAATGGAAGAGAACAAAAATAATAATCTACTTAGGCATCAGAATATGCATCCTCCGCTTATGCTCAAACTGGGTAAAATACCCACCTAACTAAGCTTTTACCCTACACTTCTTTAATATATTCAACATAAACTGCCCTAACTCATCTAAAATGCACTGTGGAGAGGAGTAGGCAGAGGATCTCACAGCAGTAGGTGTAATATGCTAAGCCAAGGGAAGAATACGCCATCTAAAGACAACATGTAACATTTATACCATTTTGTAACATATCACCTATGATAAAGGCAAGAAAAATATGTTTAATTATTAGAACATTTGAGTGAAAAAGAACATTAGATTATTCCTAATACTTCTTATATTGAGGAAAATGCAACCGTAAACCATACTGTGCAGTAAATAGTAAGATCAATCATGGGTGTAAGTGTGTGTGTGTGTGTGTGTGTGTGTGTGTGTGTGTGTGTGTGTGTGTGTAAGAGTGCAAGTGTGTCAGCTCACAGTAATATATAAAACTTCAGTTGACTGCACAAAATTCAGACATAATATGTATTAACCTCCATATAGCATAATGAGACAATGTTATTTAACTATAGGAGAAAACACTTACTAACATAGTTCACTAGAGGTGAATGATGAGAAGCAGGTGTATAGGGTAAGGAGGTACTCGATACAGTACACCTTAGCGGAATGATAAGCATCATCTGTTGGATTATATATTCTTTTTTTTTTTTTTTTTGCTCACTCCTTCCCAGCCCTTTGTACCTGGAAAACTTAATTCTCAATAGATAGTTAAGAAGGTGGGGGGGGGTAGTAACTGTATGTGTAATACAGATATAGAATGCTTTCTAATTATGCCTTCTTCAACAACTGGAACCCACAGGTTTCCTGGTACCTTCAGAAAAAGCTATATTGAACACAATAGCTTATTTTCAATTTGATCAGTGACTAAACAATCCCAATAATGCATTGCTTCATTTTCAGTGACCTCCCAACCTCATGAGATCATCTGCTGACATTTCCAATGGAATTCTGGGTAATGGACCATTGAAACTGCTCAGAAAGCCTGTGAACAGGCTCGCAGTGCAAAGACCAGGATGAGGAATGACTCAGGGATCTCCCACAGCCAAATAACAATGAGGTCAATCTACCATTACCACAGCAGAAATGCAAAACAACCTCTGGGAAGGCTGAGAAGCAGAGGAAGCCCTTACACGTAATCCAGGTAAGTTGTTTTGCTGTTTAGAGATGTTTTCTGTCCAAAAAAAGATGTTTGATTGTCCTTACATCTGATTATGGAGGCATTGAGATTGTTTAGAGAAGTGGTACTGTGATTTAAATTTTTAATTCCATATAATGAGCTTTAACAGCTAAGTTGCAGTTTGTTATTTATTTTGTTCCAAGCTATTTATTCTGTCATGAAGACTTATTGTAGCAATCCTAGGTTCCATATAGGTCAGAGTTTATTTTTGGAACTCATTGCTTAAAGCTTTTTAGAGATAAAAATGCAAAACGCTTATTTACTTGGTTTATTTGGTTTAATTGTTTTTCCTTTAACTGCATTACTGCCAAGAAAGTTCACTGGAGGCTCTCATGAATGCTTTTTTTTGCTTCATCCACTGTTTGTATTTCATATTTCTGGTCATTGTGGTAGAATGAATGAGTAGATGAATACCTCATTTGAAAGCATATTTTTCTTTTTAATTAAATATGCACAGAAAGGAGCCAAAGTTTGCCTTTGAGCTTTTATGGGCTGTGGAAGGTCTTGGGAAACTGTAATTTTATGCCCTCTCCATGAAATTGCACTTTTTTTGTTTTAGCAGCCATAAGAATTGTATTTGCATGAGCAGCATTTCGTAACCTGGCATATATTTGTCTAGGAGTAGCTTCTTCTTGTGATCTGCGTAGTGCTCTAAGAGCTCTTTCAATTACAAGGTCTTAAGTGAAGGCTTTGCTTTCAGTGATTGAAAGATTTCTGTTAATATTATCGGTATCTGAGTTTGGTCAAACTTTTCTGGAATGCCCCATACTATAATGTTACTCCTTCTACTGCATGCTTCTAAGTCAATTATTTTTTTCCTGCAAATCACAGATAGTTTTGTCATTTGAGCTTATTTTTTTGCTTATAAATCTTGTAGTTTCTTCGCATTTTCTTCAGTTTTATTTTCAGTGAGGTTTAGTCTTGTGATTATTTGATCAGGATTACATCCAAAGGAGTTAAGCTTGTCTGAGAAGCTTTTTATATCATTTTGAAGAGGTTGCAGGGCTGATTTAATGTCATCCACTGTAAATGCAGGTTCCACTTTAGTTTTAGAGACCCCTTTGTTAGATTCCTGTAGTAATTTATTGGTTTTCTGTCTCTTGGTTATTATATCATTCTCAGGGGAAACTATAGAAGTTAGTTTGGTCTTAGACGTTTGAGTTTCCATAGAATCTTGCTGAGTAGTCATCTTCGGCTTAATTACTTTTTATAATTTAGTGAGACTGATGCTATATAAGTTGATCTCCTTTTCTTTTATGCTTCCTTTCTTAAGGACTCCGTTTTTGAAGAGAGGCCTGCCACCATATGGCTGCATCCATACAGTCAGAGTCTGAATAAGTAAGCAAAGGATAACATCAGGTAAAGTGCAGTTTAGATAAAAAATAAGCTTTATTTTCTTCTCTTTGTTCATTGGCTGATCAATGTTATCTTTTTATTGTGAAGTTTGATGCCAGATGCAGGTTATAATAGGCGGATGTATCTGGCTGTTGTAGGAGCAGCAGTGTGTGCTCAGTGCTCAAGCGGCCATCTTGGAAAAAGCCATGGACTTCTTAATCTTATTCAGTGAGATTGGTTTTCCCCTCTTTCACAGCCTCTAGTTAGTCATTATGTAAATAATTGTGAGAGCTGTTTTATACATAATATTGCTCCATCTGCGAAAACAAAGTTTTCTGCTTTACCCTCACCTTGAGGTCCCTTTATAAATATTCAAATTGATTTTATCCAAATGCAATACTGTCTATATTTTCACATATATTGCTAATAATATGTTTTTCTTGCATGGTTGGAAGCTTATCCATATGCTAAGTGTGATGCTGAAACAGTAGCAAAAAAAATTGTTAAAGGAATTTATTCCAATATTTGAGGTACCTCAAAGAATTAATTCGGACAAAGGTATCCATTTTACTGCTGAAATTATAAAAAATGTGAGTATTTAAAATTTCTTTACAGTTACATTGTCCGCACCTTCCATAGTCATTCGGTCTTGTTAAAAGGTCTAACCAGACTCTTAAAATCAAAATTAGCAAAATTTGTAGTAAAACAGGATTGAAATGGCCAGATGTTTTGCCTCTGGCTTTAATGAGTATGCAGGGAACTGTAAACACTAGTCGTAAACTTAACCCTTATAAACTTCATATGGACCATCCCATGAGAATGCCACTTTCCCCACCAGTGAAAAACTATGAACTAGTTTTTACCAATAACGCTTTGCTGATCTACTATTCAAATTAATCTCTATTTTGCAGACTTCATAAACAGGCTTTCCCACCACCAGCCACTTTTCCTTGTCATGATTTATGACCAGGTGACTGGGTCTATGTAAAGGTATTCCAATGCAAATCTTCATTAAAACCACGGTAAAAATGACTTCACCTCATTTTCCTAACTACTCATACCACAGTAAAGTGTGGCAAAGTGCCAAATTGGATCCATGCTTCGCATTGCAAAAAAACCTGCTTGATGTCACCCGAATCAATAATGAGGCCACACCTCCTTCTGGTGATATCACTGAGTCTCCTCCTCCTGCTACTTCCAATTGATATGAGAGAAAACCTGTTTCTTTAAATGCTGCACCAGTATGCCAATGACCTATACGTTTTCAACTGCTGGATGTGTGGATTTGTTCCCCCATGATGCTAAAGGGGGCATTCCAAATTTATCTGTCCCTATGCAACAGACTTATTCAAAAAAAAAATTGCTGTAATAAAAAATTTAACCTGGCATAACATTATAGATTGGACCAAAAAATATATTACGAGTTGGCTGCATTAACTCAAGGTGATACTTGTTATGACAAAAAAGGAACTGTGTGAATAGGTTACAGCAGTTGCAATGATACCCCTAATGAGACTTTATTGATAGAGCTAGGATTAAAGATGTATGACTAGAGAGAACGCATGAGAATTTTGGATAATTATTACTACATCTGTGGAGAATGTGCCTATCCACGGTTACCCAGAAACTTGTCTAATTGTTGTTATGTGGGACAGATGACACCAGCTATTTTTCATTCTTTCTCCATACCTGCTGAAGTTTATGAAATAAGAGGGCAGTACACACTTCTAAGCAAGCAGTAGCTTTCTTTTCTCTGCAGTATGGCCTATTGCAAACTCTTCATGAAGTGAATCAGTTGTCCTTTATATTAGGTGAAATTAAATTAGAGCACATTTATATGGCAAATAGAAAACTGATTGAAGTTCAAGCCACAGCTTTGCAAAATCAAACAGCTCTTGATTGCATACTGTCCTAGAAGGGCCATTCTCCAGTGGCCTAGAAGGACAGAGTTTGCCATCTGATCTGTAAATGGTGTTGCACATTTGTTTCAGACTTTCATGATGATCAAAAAAGGGTGGCTGACTTTATGGAACAATTGACTCTTAATATGACTAAATCTGAGTCAGGTTGGACCTAGTTTGGGTGATTAATATATTTGGAAATATTGGTACAAGCATAAGGCAAATTATAATTACTTTTATTATACTCACGTTTTTCATAGCTCTTGCATATTCTGTCATTAGTAACTTGTATTGTGAGAAAAAGTACACGTGCAGTGGTTGCCATACCTGAACAAAAACATCTCAGAGCGTATATGTTTGTCAATATCATGATTCAAAATGAAATGTGGCTGTGATACTATATACCATCAGAGAAAGGAGCTATAATGGATATGTTATTCCTTTTATGCTTATTATTCTTATTTTGATATACTGTTAGCTTAAAAATAATGCAACAGTTTCATATAATTTTACTGTTTAGCTGAGAAGAACAATTTGACTTTGTTAGAGTTCACTAGAGCTTAGCAAACAGACTGTAAATGTTTCTTGCAATCATTTAACCTGGAAAGGAAGTTATGTACCTTGTACTTGCTTGGAATGTCTCTGAGATAAGTGTGCTGAAAGTAAACACATACACTATGTCAAGAATGAAGCATAACAAAGTTTTAAGCTATCTTCCTTTATTGAATCATCACTTGTGGCACAGGCAAATTTACTTTTATACAAAAGTAATTCAGTTGTATTAAATTAACATTAAAAAACATTATACTTCACTATACTATAAGCATTATACATTGTTATATATATATTATTCAAGTGCTTTCCCCTTTTTTTAAACAAGAAACATCTTTATTAAACCATCACTCATGACATAAGCAATCATACATTTATATATATGAAAATGAACCATACCAACACAGTCCTAGTTGCAAACATTTTATATCACAAACCATACTGACACACTCCAATTTGCAAATGTTATACATCACTTATAATCTACCCGATCATTTTCACTCAAACATTACATAGCTCATTTAAGTCCTGCCTTCTTTAAAACCTAATTTTTCCTCTGTATGTATTGTTCCCACAATTCCCATTTTTCGCTGTCTAGTTTCCTCCTATCCTTTTCTAAAGATCTCAATTCCAGTTGTTTTATCTCTGTTACTATATTCACTACTTCTAGTACAGTTAGTTTAGACTTTGATTTCCATTTTCTAGTAATTGCATTTTTACATTTCAGCATTTCAACATTGCATACTCAGTGTTATGATATTCAGTATATTACTTTTTAGTAAGTTGACATGGACCCTTATCTCTCATATTGCTGAACCTTGGGAGTAATGGAAAATTTCTTACCTCATAGTTCCATGATCTCATGCCAAATATGGAATATGGAATAAAATGTCTCTGCATACTTAGCAAAGAAGTACCCTAGTTACATTCAAGACTAACTTAGACCATTGTATAAGACCTAACAAATTCACCTTCAACTTATCTTGTGTGACCCACTTTAAATCAGGATGTAAATCATAATATTGGGTATTTTGGGGTAGGATACTAATGGTTTGATGATTTATTGCCTAATACCTATCAATGAACGTATAATCAGAGGCACTGCCAGCTATTCCAGTGCCCTGTGACATTCTCCAATCTACTGTATCCCCCCACCTTTAACTCAAGGGGAAGGAATGATGTTTAAAAGAAGCAGGATTTGAATGAGCTGTGTAATGTTTGACTGAAAATGTTTGGGTAGGTTATAAGTGATGTATAATGTTTGCAACTGGGAGTGTGTCAGTATGGTTTGCGATATAAAATGCTTGCAACTAGGTTTGTGTTGGTGTGGTTTGTTTTCATTTATATAAATGTATGATTGCTTATGTTATAACTGATGGTTTAATGAACATGTTTTCTGTTTAAAAAAGGGTCAGAAATTGAATAATGTATGCAATGTTGCTGAGATTATATGATATATAGCAATATATATGATGTGTAATGCTTGCTAATGCTTATTTGTTAATAGTTTGATTACATTTGTATAAATGTAAACTTGCCTATGTCACAAGTGACAATTCAATAAAGGTATTTAAAAAACAAGGCTTCTTGTACCTGAGGACTGAACATAAAAAAAAGAAAACCCCAATGGCCTTTTTACAGTGTAGTAGTCTGGGTGCTACAAATGTAATAAGCAGTTTGCTCTTCATTTCTGAATGCTGGTGCTACTCTTGACCACACAAGAGGAGCTGAAGTACTTCAACCATGAGTGCAAATACTTTTAATCATATGCCCAGACACCTTGATACCCCCAGACACCTTGTGCCAAGGTGGTTGCCTCCTTTGCCCCACCCTTACTGCACCTCTGCCTATGAACCTAACATTATGAATACATTTAATGAGAGGAAATCACTGGGTTTATATTCATGATTTGGGTGTTCATGAGGGATTCACTTATGTAAAGCCATGCTCCTACTTTGGAGACAGGGTGGTGAATTTTTGGAATATGTTGCAAAAGTTTTTGTTGGAAAGCAAAACAGGCAAACCAAAGAAAGTGTAAGATGTTAGGAGTGGGGAATAAGGCAAAAGGCAAGTGTATCAATAGTGGGCATTCTAGATAATCAAAGTGCTTCTTTCTGATGAGGTAGCTTCTACTGTAGTATTACTAGGGTGGTTAGAAGGGACGCCCACCCTGGAAGAAAAATGATGAGAGGAGGGCAGATGCTGATCAGTTGTTATTGCATTACCAGGATTTTAATGCTGTTATTGCATTTGCAGTCTGGTCCTAAAATCTGAAATAAACATTCAAATGAAGAGAAGTCACAGAATATCAGAACATACTAAATCCAAAATGTTTACCCTGGCAGGGAAGATATTCATATACAAATGTTATTAGTATAAAAAAATGAATCATCTAAACAATAAAAACTATGCCCCTTGGCTCATATTTGTTTTATTTTGTCCTTAGTTTCCATACCTCCGTGTGCTTCCAAAACACAGTTGTATTCTCTAATATTATTGGAACATATATATCCCAGTATCCAGCTGATATCCCTCTGCATCCTATCAGACTCCTAACCCACCCAATTAAATACAAGATTATAAGATTTTCATTGTCCAACTATATTACTCTCCTCCAATGCCTAGTAACACAAAGTGCCATCAAAGATGGCCTGCAATTCAGAAACACAAGCCTGCCATAAGCTGTGTGCTTCCAAGCAACCCCAAAGCATCTGGATATTTCCGGTGTTGGTCACACCACATCAAAGCTTTTGCCATCTGTTACTCCTGTTTGATGTAGAATATTTAAGTGTATTCAGAAACATATATGAAGTGGATGTCTTTTGCAGTATTTTAAAGATACATTTCTTTATGGCAAGCTGTTCCTTTTCAAAATTTGGTCTACGGTACATTATTGATTCCTCTCATTAGAAAAAACTACAGTCTACAAGCGCAGAAGAATCTCCCAATCATACTCTTATTAAGCCTTGATTTCACTAGATTCCTCACATTAACAAAACTCTCTTCCTACTAACACTAACAATATATTACTACAAATAAACTCTACCTAATAAGGATCTACAATTACTTTTACAGCTGGATGTTTTGGACAAGTTTGTTGTTTTACTGTTGCTTTTTCTAGATAAGATAACTATGTATTTTTCTTTTCTTTTGGTCTTTCATTACGTTGTATCTTGGATTTGAAAAACAAAAAGCAATAAAAATAAAAATGGAAAAAAAGAAGAGTCTCCCATTCAACCACACTCATTAACTCGATAGACCAAACTTCATTGTACAGAACCCTCCTTTTCCACTTAACCTTCTGCTCATTTCCAGTCATTACCCTCAACCCTAAAACCTAACTCCTCTTATCCATACTTCCAACAACTAAAAATACTTCTCAAGGAAGTCCAGTGACCAACCACATAAACACCAAACTCATTCTCTCTCCTGAGTTAGGTGGTTCCTTCTGTTTTATCTGTCCTTGAGTCTGTATTCCTCCCTTACTGTAAATAATATCAAATGCTTTTGCTGATCCCTGGGCTTTGTATGTGGTTCCTGTGTTCCTCCATTTTCTTGTGTGGCCAAAGGGAAGTTTCTTTACTCACCAGTGAGAGTGGGGAGTACTGAGCTGCCTGTTTGTCCTCAGAGGAGTGGTTAAAGACAGTAACTGGTAATTCATTGGCCATTTTGGGTCATTTCCTGCCTTTTCCAGCCCCCTGCTATAAAGCGCACTTTAGCGCGGAGTTGCCACAGGAGCACACAAGAGCAGCGGCGGTTAATCAAGGTTAAACTATTCGGGCTACCTAAAGTCCACTCTTCAAATTTTTCCTTAAAATAGCCTTCCTTGAACTGTACTGCTGATCAAATCAGCGTATTCTATATCTAAAAAGTTCAGCTCTACTTGATTCCTAAGTAGACTTTTCTCTATCTGTAAAGCCTAGCACTTGCTCCTAAAGTACTTTTTTTACTATGATATAGCACTTTTATTATACATAGTACCCCACCAGCCTAAAACCCCTTTCTCGATCACCCACACCCCCCGGAGTCATTTTAAAAGTTTTTGTCTATTCCTTCTAGCATGTCGAGGGATCAGTTGCTAGTGTCCTCTCCTGCTCAGCTGGTGAATCTGGGAATATTGAGGCAATGTTACAATTGCCTCATGTACACAGACAGCCCTCTCCTTCTCCCACAAAACACAAATACATGCAAGAGATGCAGCTATACAGCCAAACTGGAGGCTGAGCTCTCTCAACATAGGACTGGCAAGACCAGACAGGAGGAGAAGGTAACCACACACACCACAAACCCAGTCTCACATAGTACTATCACAACTTCAAATCATACACATAAACACACAAAGGCATACTCGGAGGCTCTGATCAAAAATCTACCAAAACAGCAGAGGCCACCAAAGCAGACACCCAAACAACTGCCACCTCAGGACACAACACATGCAACACATAGACCACATAGTCAGTGTGCCAAACAGTCACAGCCCTTAAGGCCAAACACAATGCCAGACACACTCGTCATTGGTGACGCTATAGTCAGACACACCGACGTCCCACTCACCAGATTGAGTAAGGAGAAGGTCACAGTAAGCTGCCTGTCGGGCGCTAGAATCCACCACATAACGCAAGCACTCAGGTCTCTCAACAGCAGGTACAAGTACGACTCAGTCATTGTCCACTCTGGTGTGAACGACCTGAGACGTACCTCACTGGACTACATGAGAAGAGACACAGAGGAGCTCTCTGATTATGTAGCCCAGGCAGGTATGACCCTGACCTTGAGCAGTATCCTACCTTCACCAAGAATCATGCCACAATACAGAGACAAGATGATCAGCTTTAATAATTGGCTTAAACTCTGGTGTCATTCAAAGGGGATCCAATGTCTGTCTGCCTGGGATGACATGCTGGACAAGCCATGCTGCTTCACAAGGGATGGCTTGCACCTGTCACCCCTGGGCTTCCGGATATTGGCAAAGGCTCTTGCCACCCCCATAGTGCCTTTTTTAGGCAAGGCTCAAATTCTAAACATACCACCCTAGAACAGAAAAAAGGAAAAAAACTAAGGGTAATGCTGCTCAATACCAGAAGTCTCAACCTCAAGATGCACGCACTCGAGGCCCTTCTCAGTATGGAGAACATCGATGTCTGTGCTGTGACTGAAACCTGGTTCAAGGCTCCTGAGAGCACCCCGGCACTATCAGGTTTTACCTCATATCATGCGTTCTGGCCCCAAAATCCGGACACCACCAAGAAAGGAGTGGGGGGTGTCCATATTCATCAAGGACACCTACACCTCAAGGTTGGTGGCAACGCACGATGCATCGGAGACCATCCAGGTGCAATTAACTATAGGCAAGACTGCTCTGCAATTTGTAGCATGTTACAGGCCACCCTCTCAAACTCAGGAACCTCACATAGCTTTCCTGAAAACACTGGAGGGGATAAATGTATCTCCAAACACCATCATACTAGGTGACTTCAACTACCCGAATATAGACTGGGATCACTACTCAAGCCCCAACACTCTAGCCCAAAGGTTCCTAGAGTTCATAAACTCAAATGCCATGGAACAACTAGTCACCATCCCCACAAGAGGTGAAAACATACTTGATCTCATCATCATGAACATGGGGTCACAATGTTCAACACCGGAAGTATACCCCTCACTGGTGAGATCAGATCATAAACTAATCTCACTGGAAGTCCACATCCCGCCCCCACCTGAGATAAAAAAGACCACAGTGAAGAACTTCTCAAAAGCCGATTTCACACTTCTAAAGACTAGTGTGGTCTCTTTTAAGGCCCCCGAGCCCGCGGAAACCATTACTCAAGCCGCTGAATCACTTACAAATGCCTTCTGCCAGCACCTACAGGACTGCATGGATCAGGCAATCCCAAACAAAACAAAGACTCTTTGTACCAAAGGCAAGCGTCCAGTCTGGTGGACCCCAGCCATAAACAAGCTCTACAACAAAAGGAGGAAGCTACTACAAGATAGAGCAAAATCCATAAAAGGTAAGACACCTTTGATCATTATAAATAAAAAACTACGATACTACGATCTCTCATAAAATCATCCAAGGCAAATTTTGAGAGAAAAATCGCTAAGGACTCAAAAGACAATCATAAGGCCTTCTTTAGCTATGTCAGAAACCTGGGAGGAAACTCCCAGATATGCTCAGAATTAGTTCAAAATGATGTAAAAATCACTGAACCTACAGACATTGCCAACATACTAGCTGACAGGTTCAGTGCAAACTTCTCCCCCCCCAAAAGGAGAGATATCTATACCAGAGGATTGTAGCCCCCCAAACATCTCTAACGCTCAGGTGAGAACTGCTCTCTCCAAAGCGAAAAACACAGCATCCATGGGACCAGATGGTGTCCCCGGTTGTGTGCTCCGCGAACTCAATGAGGAATTAAACCCACAGTTAGGATAGCTGTTTAATCTTAGCCTCACCTCAGGATATGTACCCAAGGAGTGGCGTACGGCAACTGTGGTCCCACTTCACAAAGGCGGTGCCTCCACTGACCCTGGAAATTACCGTCCCATCAGCTTGTCAAGCCTGATCTGCAAAGCTATGGAGAGGATCATAATGGAACTCATAAATAAAGACATAGGGGACTTGCAGACTTTGGATCCAACACAGTTTGGCTTTGTCAAAGGCAGATCATGCCTTTTAAACTTGGTTGACTTTTTCGAAACAGTCACCAAGGCCATTGATGAGGGAAAGGCAGTCCACACAGCCTACCTCGACCTGGCAAAGGCTTTCGACACAATACCCCACTCAGGTATCATTGAAAAACTAATCATCTTAAATGTAAACCCATATGTCACAAGATGGGTAGCAAACTGGCTAAGTGACAGAACCCACAGGGTCAGAGTTGCTGGCGCCATGTCAGACTCAAAGCCTGTCACAAGTGGTGTCCCACAGGGTTCAGTCCTGGGCCCACTCTTGTTCGGCATCTACTTTTCAGAAGTACAAGCAAACACAGGAGGGTTATGGCTGACAAAATTTGCAGATGACTGCAAACTGGGTGCCATAGTCGAAAACATATCTGACACAGATATCCTTCAGAAGGGTCTCATAGAAACGGATAACTGGTGCCAGAGCCATGGACTAAAGTTAAACGCCAAAAAATGCATAGTCATACCCTTCGGGAAAAACAAGGTTACCCCTAGCTACCATATAGGTGGCAATCCACTGAGCACAGAAGAGGTTATCAGGGATCTGGGGACCCAGGTTGACAGTAACCTTTCGTTTGACACTCACGTTGCCAAAGTAGTTAGGAAGACCTTCTACATTGCCCACCTGATCATGAAGGGATTCACATCTAGATCAAGGGAGGTCATCATCCCCCTGTACTTATCACTCATCAGACCAATGATTGAGTACAATGCCCCATTAGGAATGTATCTGACCTGACACCTGCAGCAACTGGAAAGGCCCCAAAAGTTCCTCACCAAAAGGATAAAGGGTCTCAAAAATATGTCTTATGCTGCCCGACTGAAGGAACTCCAGCTCTATTCAGTCGCTTACCGTCTGCTCAGAGGTGACCTGTGCCTGACATACAAGGCCATGTCCAACCCAGAATTGATGAACATACTACACCTCAAAAAATCTAGATCCCTCAGAACTACAAGGGCAGGAGACTTAAACCTTGACACGGTTATTAATAGGACGTGCTGGAGGGACAGATTCATCACCCAAAGACTCCCTATGCTGTGGAACAAAATACCGGTACATGTAAGGCAGAGCACCTTGCTGGCCTTGTTCAAGAGAAATCTTGACCAATGGATGGGAGATCGCAGATATACCCCAGGGATTACCTCAGTGTCACTGCTAGACAGAGGCACAGCAAAATAATGGGCATAGTATCCATCAAACTAAAGGGGTGGCGAAAGCCACAAAACTCTGGGCTAGGCTTATAAATGCCCTTGGGCAGATAGCCTAGTATGAACCTATGAACCTATGAACCTAAATCTCAAATGTATTTATAATTCTTGTGTTGAATTATTTGCATAAATGTGGCAAGTTTCATTTGGTTTTGTTATTCTTTATATATATTCTAAATTATCATTTTTGTGTTTCATTATGTACATCTGTAATATTGCAATGCACTAGTGTGCCCAAGTCATGCCTGAAATGGGTCACTGCCCATTTCACTTACCTGGTTAACAAATCAAGATAAATAAGTAAGTAAATGAATAAATAAAAATAAAAAAAAAGATAGGAAATGTTGAAAGGGTATTCCACTTTTCTGTTTTGCTTTTTACTATTCAGTTCGATTTGTATTGTTCTAAATTTTGTCTAAAAGTTGATAGACCACTGTTTATCACCTTGCCTTTGACATTCTATGTGCTTAGTTTGATTTCCACCACAAAATATGTAAATATAGGTGTGAATTTTTTTATTTTTTTCCATATTTATACATTCATTTATTTATTTTGACATTTGACTTCTGGGAAAGTTCACCTGGGATATGGTGCCCATTTTCAGAGGAGGCCTCCATTGAAAAGAATATTAACATGATAAAGAATATAAGATAAGACAGAGTACAAGTAACTGAAGAAAGTAAATATTGAATAATAATTTCTAGTTATTTCTACTACTGACAAAAATTAACATCAACTTGCATTCATTTTAAACACGAGTCAAAATGGATAATTGATAAGTCAGTGCAATCTCAAGTTGAAACATCAAGTTTAACTGAATATCACTAATTATCAATAGTGTCTCACTGCAATTCAAAAATGTGCATGCTGATTGGAAAGCCTAACAAACATGCCAGCTGTAAATAGAGCATATACCAACAGAAAATGTCTGTCTGATAAAGTAACATTGAGCGCCAGACTTTTCTATTTGAATATGCTATTGAGGGCAGAACAAACATTTGCAGAATGTCCAGATGTCTGCCTCATAGTTTTGATCTTTTCATCATTAAAAAAGTAGTCTTCTGGTAAGCCACTGAGGATAGAAGTCATTAAATAATGCCAGACAGTTGAGGTTTAAGCTTCACCCTTGTGATCAAACCACACCGACCATGGGTAAATCCAGCATTACCCACTCCCAGTCATGGGTTATTGCTTAAATATAACACTAAATCTTGCTGACAGAAGAAATAGGTATGCTTATTATACAGGAGTTGATGCATGTGATACCAGGGAGAAAAAGGGAAAGTATACATCAGTGTAAGAATGGGAACACATGTTAAGGAGGGTTATGGGAGTAAAGGGTAGGGGTCTTAGACAAGGAGTCAAAAAGTTGAATACAGTAGAAAACCTAGTTTTTTTAGCATGAAGAAATGCAAAGCATATACAGGGTAAGTGGTTAGGGGTTATGGGGGTTTATTAACTTGCTGTAATACAGCAGCACAGGCACAAATTCTCAAAGTATTCTGTGAATAAACATTTAAAAGTATGGAGGTTATCAGTGGACCTCAGAGTTGTAAGGAGTGAGTTTCAGAATTTAGCCATAGAGCTGGTGCAATGGGTATGTCTGGCAGATGTTTGAGTTTTCCAGTAGACAGGAATTCTTTATTGATGGATCAAAGGAATCACACACCACACATAGTTCACACACCTGTGCTCACAGCCACTAAGGCTTAACCATAAACCCAACATATTAGTCATAGGAACTCCATTTTGAGACATACAGATGTGCCTCTCACCAGGTTGGATAAGGAGAAAGTCACAGTTAGTTGTCTGTCAGGGGCCAGAATCCACCATATCACGTATGCACTAATGTCTCTCAACAACAGGTACTGTTATGACTCTGTAATAGTTCATGTTAGTGTGAATGAATTGAGAAGTACCTCCCTGGAGTATATGAAGAGAGACATGATTTGACTCACTGAATATGTGTCCCAGGCAGGTATGTCCAGAGCCTTAAGCAGCATTCTACTGTCACCCAGAATGATGCCTCAATAAAAACAGAAAATGATTGACCTTAACAATTGGCTAAGTTTCTCGTGTCATTACAGGGGGATCCAGTACCTGACAGCCTGGGAAGATATGATCGACAGACCATGATGCTTTGCCAGAGATGGCTGTCATCTGTCTCACTTGGACTTTAGGCTTCTGGCAAAGGCTCTTGCCTTCCCTATAGTGTCTTTTTTTAGTAAAAGTGATGAGGTTAAAGTGACCAACATAAAAATTTCAATAAAACACAAATTAAAGGTCATGCTGCTAAACACTAGGAGTCCAAACATGAAACTGCACTCATTGCAAGCATTCTTAAACCTGGAAAATGCTGACATCTGCTCAGTCACAGAAACCTGGGTGATGGCTTGTCTAAACATGGACTAAACTCTTGGCTAGGCTTATAAGGGCCTCAGGGCCAATAGCCTAGTAACTTCCTATGTTCTTATGATCCTATGAATTGGGATGGTAATTATGTGAGAATGGTGCCAGGAGTACCTATGTTGAGGGTTTATTTATTAAAGTATGGTTATGAGAAACTGAGGGTATGGTATGCAGTGAGGCAGCTTAAGGCAATTTAGTGGTTCGTGTTCAGAGCAATAATGGGTTTGTTAGAAGCAAAACATGATTTTGTTGTAACATTATTCTAGTTTGATTTTTAAGGGTGCCTCAGTAGTTGTAAGGTTGGTTGCACTGCAAATGGCTGATGGTAATAAGTAAACGGAAGCTTGTATTATTTTAGTGTAGCAGGTGAGGACAATTTGTGACCTATATTGTATCCCCAACTTTTGATTAGTTTTCTTTATGCAGTTTTGAATGTGTAGATCAAATTATTGGTTGTTGTCTGTGGTCATGTCCAGTAGTTTAGTGTCTGAGACTATGTTTATGTCTGTGCTGTTCTGGAAGGAGACTTTCAAAGTGGTTTGGTCTTGGGTATGTGATTTTGTGAAGAATATGAGTAGTTTAATTTTGTGAAACAGAAAGATGATTGAGCAATAGAAAGCCAGTTTTCTGTGGAGATGAAGGCTTATTGCATGATTTTTTTGGAGGGGGTTTAGATTATCAGAGGAACATATAAGGGTGGAGCTGTCAATGTATTGTAATAAAGAAGCAAGGTAGGAAATGTTGTGAAAATTGTTAATGAAAATGTTAAATAGAATATGGTCACAAATAGAGTCAAAATCACAAAATTCAGAATCCCGAGACCACAATGCTTAAACACCTATGTTTCAAATCCTCATAACATCGACACCCAAAGTATCAAAATTCCACAAGCAAAACTAACCAACCTACCCTACACTACTATACAATACAAAGAAACAACCATCTGCTTCTCTGTGTTAAGCAGGGGGGCTGTACCCCCATGCTAATTAAATATATCAACTCTGAAACTGCACTATACCAAAGAAGACAGTAAATTATCACTCCATACTACACTAACACTTAAAAATAACACGTACACCACCACTATATGTTTATCTATAATGTCCAGTCCACACAACGCACTTACCTATCCATTGCAATAACTAGAATGGCCATTCCACACCTTGTACAACTGCATATAAACACAGCAGATCACTATCTCTGACCTTAACAGCCGCCATACCTTTTCAGTACAGAACTCTATCACCTTAAAGAGGTACTGTACCATTTCACAGCATAGTGCAAAAGAATTACCTTCCTTTTGACAATTCAAGTTTCGATATTGCCGACATTCAAGAAATAAGACATTTGACAATGTGGTCTTGGGATTTTGAATTTCCCGATTTTGATTATTCAACATTTAAAAGTAGATCCATATATGCATATATATATATATATATACATATATATATATATATATATAAAATATATATATGTGTGTGTGTGTGTGTGTGTGTGTGTGTGTGTGTGTGTGTGTGTGTGTGTGTGTATATATATATATATATATATATATATATATATATATATATATATACATATATATATATATATATATATATATATATCTATATATATAGCTAAACCAGTACTCATAAGTGGTACACATAGCCACTACTGTGCAAGGATTCAAAGTACAACACAAACAACCAAAATATGTATCCAGCACTAGTATAAATATCTCTAAAGTCCTTTGTAATGCAGCATAAGGCAAAGACAGTCCATTCCCATTATAGTTTCAAAATGCCAATGGTTATCAAACAGAAAAGTAGTCAGAAAAATTCCTTTTAAACTTCACAATAAATGTAAATAGTCTTCAGAGTGCTTACTGTTTTCAAGCAGTTAATTCAGCATAAAATAATGTATCCAGAAGCTTCCTTTTAAATTTCCAATACATGTAAATGGTCTTCAGAGTACTTGCTGTTTTCAAACAGTTAATTCAGCATGAAATAATATATTCAGAAGATTTCTTTCAAACTTCCCTGTTTTAATCTTCCCAGTTTTAATCTCACCAGCACACAAAAAGATTTAAAATGACATCCTTATACCAAATGGCTACATTTTAGTCCAGCAGGCATCAAACAGGCATCAGATCAACTTCAAAAGAATGCTATTCAGTGGCACTGAAGAGAGAAACAAAATAGCAGACAGGTTTCACCTCATTGGCGTCATCAGTGCGTGACAGGAAACACAATGAAGAGGCTGTATATATTTCTGTGTGCACGTGTGTGTGTGTGTGTGTGTGTGTGTGTGTGTGTGTGTGTGTGTGTATATATTTATATATATATATATATATATATATAAGGATTCACTTTATAACTTCGAAATACTGAAATATCGAATTTCAGTATCTCGAGACTATAAAACCGAATCCATAAAACACTGACACAAAAAAAACGCAAAATTCACAACACCGAAAACACCACACACACTATACCACACATACACCACAACACCCACATCACAACATAAACAAACAAAACTACACACATACACAATTCATACACACATAAGCAGGGGGCAAGCCCCCCTGCACCCCCACACCCCCCTACTTATATATATACTAACTCCGAGATCGCACAAACACAAAACAAAAGCCAACTCACACACGCACATTCTCCGATCCCTCACACACACATCAAACACATCAGCACACTCACACACACTCTAACTCCCACTCAAAACCCTTAGAAAACACTTACCTGACATAACACCTACATCCACACATGGCACCGCGCACCATCAAAACACAATCCCGGACATTACGCGTCGTAATGTCATAACCGCGAATTTGACATATATTCGAGTTCGCGATTATGACCTTTCGCTATTTTTAACATTCGGCTTTATAGTCTCGAAATACTGAAATTCGACATTTCAGTAATTTGAGGTTATAAAGTGTTTCCATGTGTATATATATCTATCTATATATATATATATATATATATATATATATATATGGGTCTATATTATCCAAACAAAAAACGGAATGCGCAAATCCATTTTGAATGACACAAAATGAGCGAATGTCACAAATATCAAAGGAACGCCTGGAAATCGCTGTAGGGAGTACTTCCCTTTACTTCAATGGAGTGCGATCTCGGAGTTGGTATATTTAAGTAGGGGGGGTGTGGGGGTGCAGGGGGGCTTGCCCCCCCTGCATAAAATAGTAAATGTTTTTGTGTGTTTTATAGATGTATATATATATATATATATATATATATATATATATATATATATATATATCTATATATATACACACACACATATCTATATATATATATATATATATATATATATATATATATATATATATTGGCCCCCTTCAGTTGCTCGAACTTTTAAAAGTTCGAAGCGCATATGGCCGAGACCTTATGATCAAACTTTTAAAAGTTTGAACGGTCTGAATGGAGGTCCACGTATAGTGCGGAACAGGAATGTTTCCCTTTTCCGCAATGTAGTGCAATCTTTGAGTTGGTATTTTTAAGTAGTGGGAGGTGTGGGGAGAGCAGCCCCCCCATATGGTGGGTGCAGGGGGGCTTGCCCCCCTGCTACATGCATTTAGTTTTGTTTTTGTTTTTTTGGGGTTTCTTTTTGTTTTATTTTTAATGTTTGAACTTTTAAATGTTCGATGTTATGGTCTCGGCCATATGCACTTCGAACATTTAAAAGTTCGATCAACTGAAGTAGATTCATATATATATATATATATATATATATATATATATATACATATATATATATATATATATATATATATATATATATATATATATATATATATATATATGCATTTGTTGTATTAAAAGATTTCTGCTTGTGTTGATGTATGTGCCTCAAAGTTATTGATTTGACAGATGACACCTTAAACATTTATTCTGTAATTTATTGTCTCTTCATGGATCTGTGTCAATGAATAGTCATATAGTCATTGTCAGACACATTTTGTGATGATGTACTTTAACTTGGCTGTGCTCATATTCATTTCAATCGATTTGAAATTCCTCACTATAATTTATTAGGTAGCTGAATAAAACAATATAATTGCTTGATGTGGTGATGTGGGGAATTGACTGCATAATTTTCTCATAAAAAACCCTGATCCTGGTCTTGGCATTATGCTGTCCCGACTGTTCGTAAATCAGCATTAAAGCATTATACTGTCCCAGCTGTTCATAAATTGGCATTAAAGCATTATACTGTCCCAATGGTTTATAAATTGACATTAAAGCTTTATACTGCCCTGACTGTTCATAAATTGGCATTAAAATTATATTTTTGACATATGCTCTCATTGTTCAGTTAGGGATTTAGAGATTCATTGATATTTTCATACAGAAATTAACTCTTCATTCACAAAAGTAGCTATGTTTCTCTTTAAATAATAATAAAACTACAAAGCACATCTCTTTCTATCTCTCTCTCTCTCTCTCTCAGCCTTGGCAATTCACAGGTTCACCTTTTTCTTCAGTCTGTTGCTCTGTGTTAGTCAGACAACTCCTACAGCAAGGCAAATGCATCAGTGGTGTCTCTATATCCTTTGAAAAAATATCACCTCCAGACTCATCAGAAAAGATAATGACCTGGAACTCTTCTACTCAGAACTTACTATCATATCACAGCTAACCATAGGAGCCACCTCTGCGTCTCCCTCAGCCCATACTTCATACCAAACTAGTATAGAGTCCCTATGCATTAAGTAAAATTTTATTCTCTTAGGAGACTTCAACTACATCTCTATTAAATGAGAAACATAGAACTTCAAACATGTATGCCCAGAAATTTCTGGACTGCATCAACACAAATTCTGTGGACCAGCTAGTCCACATTCCAACAAGGGTCCATAAAATTCTAGACTTATTCCTTATCAATGTGTGACAGATTTTCTCATCAGCAATTGTCGCTTCCTTACTGGTCAAACTGTACCACAGTCACATTCACCAAAAGACTTAAGCCAAAAGCATTTCTCCAATACCACAGCATTTAGAAATTATGTGAAGGGTAATCTGCTAAAACTGAATGGTAAATTGATTAAACTCAAAATCCCTTTCTAACATGATGACTTCACAGTTTATTTATTTTATTTTACATTTGTTGACCGGGATTGTCCGACTGAGCTGATGAGCCCTTTTTCATCGGAGGCCCGGGTAGAAAAGCTCCAACATTTTAAACAGTTTTCATTATAAATTAGTATTAAATAGCAATGTTGCAGGATTATTACAAGGCATTAAGTAGGAATACAATGTTATACAGTGTCAATAATCAAGAGTATAGCAAAACTATTTCAAGATGTATAAAAAGAAATATGTCATTAAGATGAGTATAGTTTTTGGGTAAGTGGTTACAAAAACCCAGTTTTATCATAATGTAGTTGCATGAAGGCAAGACAATTACAATAGAATGTTTCTCTGAGGTAATTTGCTTAAAAGACTTTTGAAGACAGTAGAAAGTAGTCAAAGGAAGATTAGAGAGAGCTAGTGAGAAGAGTGAGTTAAGGGCAGAAAGTAGATTAAGGTATGAGAAGTAGGGGATGTTTAAGGAGGGAGAGTGCAGTGGCAGAACCAGTGACTTTTAAAGTGCTCTTTGGTGGTTGTCTTAAATTGTTTAGGATATGTAAGGGTCTTGATTTCTAGTGGGAGCCTGTACCAAGCAATAGTGAGGTGATAGCTGTACATGTTGCGTCCAAATTTAGACTTAGGTTTGTAGATTTGTAGTAGGTCTTGGTTAGAGCTTTGGAGAGGTCTGGAGGGAGAATAATGTGAGATGAGAGGGGATAGTGCTGGGCAGTAGGAAGGCTGGTATAGGATAGCATGGATGACCTCACAGTTTGTATAGAATAACTTACAACCAAATTCTAATTGCATGTAAACAGCTATGTAGATGCACCTGTCCCTCTCCATAGTAAATACAATGCCAAATCTAAAAATAAACCTGTAAGGTGGAACCCAAATATAAACAGGCTCTATAATAACAGAAAATAAACCTCATTGTATTCAAAAGTAAATTTAATTCTCAAATTGTTTAAATGCTCTTGCTAATCTTAGGAAGTCTGGACCCTAATCATGTCAACTAAAGCCAGATATAATGTAAAAACAGCCATCTAGTCGAAGGACAACCACCAAGCCTTCTTTAAATATACAGAGCTAATAATAAATTATATCACGTACTCAGAACCAGAAGACATAGCCAATCTACAAAGAAACAAATTTAGCTTAAATGTCATCCTCTTCTCCCTCCTCTATTCCTAGATTATATACTTGTATCTACATCTCCCCATCATCTCTCCCAAGAACAAGTCCTTAAGGCAGTATCCAAGGCCAAGAACACTACTGAATACTGGACAGCCTGAAACAGGATCTGGCAGACCCCCTAAACAGACTCATCAGTATCAGCCTTCAGTCTTCGTGCTGGATGAATGGAGACCACTAACAGTCAACCCCTTTGTGCAAAGGTGGGGCATCAAATGACCCAGATAATTATAGACCCATATGCCTGACCAGCCTATGGAAATGATCATTATGGAATTAATAAGTAAGAACATGGACAACCTAGAATCTCCTGACTCAAGCCACTTTGGATTCATTAAGGGGAGGTCTTGCGTACTTAATCTGGTCAACTTCTTTAAGAAGGCAATGGATGAGGCAAATCAGCACATACTGCATGACTAGACCTCACGAAGGTATGAGACACCATCTCACATTCAGGCATCACAGATGCCTCTAAACTCTCCCAGTTAAATGCAAACTATAATGTAACTCATTGCATAGAAAACAGGCCCTCAAACAGAACCCAGGAAATTTGGGTAGGTGGCTAAACCTCCTCCAAAAGACCAGTCCAATTTAACATTTACTTCTCAGAGGTGAATGTAAATGGCTGCCTGAGTCTGTGATAACTGTAAACTTTGTACCATCATAAATTCCCCAGAGAACAGCAAGATCCTCCAAAATTGAAGCTCCCAAACAAATCGCTAGTATTGAAACCATAGACAAAACCTAAATACAAAGCATTGTATAATAGTATCCTTTGACAAGCATGACCACCATTGTAAATATCACATTGACAATACAACCCTCAAAGTTGATACATTAATGATTGATGTCAACAACAAACTGTCCTTTGATCACCACTTCTAATATTGTAAAAAAGTCCTTGATCATGATGCGGCTTATATCTACAGGTGTGATGTCCAGTCCTACAGAAGTAATCACTCCACTGTACTCACATCTCATTAGGTCAGTGATTATATATAATGTTCCTTTTGGTGTATACCTGTCCATAAGCCTGGCATAACTGGAATGACCACAATGGTATCTAACTAAAAATCAAAATCATAAAAAATATACAAAATATCGCAGAGCTTTGTCCCTCACTGTGGTATCTTAGTGCCAACTAAGAGGTGAATTCTACCTCATGTTTAGAGCTTTAACAGATGCTAGCCTATCAGACAAATTACACATTCACAAGTCAAGTGGTAGTGTAAACACCTGATAAAGGGATCTCAAATCTGTTTTGCAATGTAAGCAGAACATGAATAATGTTAATATGGAACCATGTTCCACTCTACGTAAAGCAAAGTACTTCTCTTCCTCCATTCAAATTTAGATGACTGGATGGCAAACCATAAATTCACTCCCAAGTTAACACCCACATCCCTTATGGAAAGAGGTGACAATAAAGGTCCCAAAATATCCTTGTTTTGTCTGCCTTCTACTTATTCATACGCAAAATATAAGGGCTAAAAAACTACCATGAGAATATAAGGCTAAGATTCTTAAGATCCTTACAGATCAACAGTGTAGTAATTACCTATGGACCGATAAACCTAAGTCCTAGATATTGTGTCTATCTAATGTTTGCCTAGAAAAATGTTGCAGTTATTATTTTGCGTTTGCCTCGAAAAATGTTGCAGTTAGTATTTTGCGTTTTTATACCCTTATGTTATTGAGCCTATGAGTTATATGATTGTGATTATAGATTGCTGACCAGAAGCATTCCACCATTTGTCTTGAGAGTTTTTGTTTTCAATGGTCATACCACCATTTGTCTTGAGAGTTTTTGTTTTCAATGGTCATACCTTCAGTGCATATGTGTTTCTTGACTACTTGCAAATTTATAGAATGTTCACATTTTCATTTTATGATTATTCCCAGATTTTTAGAGTGCATGCGTATAAATTTGTGATTTGTACAACAAGCCAGTTTGTTGCATCAATTTAGGGCAAAGGTCATTCCTTCTTATCCGCAAGATGCCTTGAGAGTGAAGTTGATTATAACACAAATAAGACTGCCAAATAACATTTTGACTACTTTGTATTAGCCATAGCAGAGTCTGACGAAATCTGCTTTCAGTAAACAGCTAAGGATCCAATGTTTATTATTCCTGTGGGCATTGGCAGTATAGGTGTGTGAGCATAATATATATATATATATATATATATATATATATATATATATATATATATATATATATATATATATATACACACACATATATATATATATATAAACTGTTACATTCATGCTTGTTCCTTGTAAAGTGGGGTACCTTCAGTTCTGTTTGTTGCACCAGATGCTATCTACCCCTGATCTCGCACTTCATATTGTGTGGACATGTTATACAAGTACCGACTGACATCTAATTTTTTTTCAAAACCTGTTGTCTTTTTTGTTGTTTTTCATTGATAAAATGCAGAAGGTTCAATGTTATGCAGACTTGAGAAAATGGAAGTGCATGATTTTTGTTTGAAACCTGAGTACTTATTTACCCCCAAGGTCACATACCTTCAAATTCATGGAGACACATGGAAAGTCCTCTCCAAAAACTTTTACTAGCATGTCTTTTTGTTCTGGGTGATTGCATGACAAAATTTCATTTATGTCAGCTATCCATGAAGTTTCATAAAGATGTGGGTGTTAAAGAAGCAGATGCCAGTGAACTGCTATGTTCTCATGTCAGACATTCCTAAACTGTACCTCTGTTAAATGACTGACTTATATTCCCAGAAAGCAGTTGTGTGGGAGAACCTGCATTACAGAGCTATAGTGCCCTCAGCTCTGTGTTCATTTTGTACACTGTTCAACCACTAGATTGCTTGGGGGGCAGGTTGCATATGCTGAACATAATATGGTACAAATATTTTCCTAGTTGCAGGTGTTCTACCTTGACATTCCTGTGGTAAAAGATGCAGTGGTGATACCAGTACATATAACAAATGATGAAGTAATGGTGTGAGATACATGGGTTTAGATAGAAGGGTGAAAAGGAATGTGGTGGAAGCACACACCAAGGGGGGGGGGGGTGTTCTGGGATTTGGATAGAAGGGTGAAAAGAAATGTGGCTGAAGCAAACACCACAGGGGGATGGTTATGCTGGGGTTCAGATAGTGTGGAGTTTTGGTGGTGTGATGATGGCGAAGGACTTTTGGGTCAGGGCAGGAGAATTCCAAGACATCTACATACTAGGAAAATACTTTGACATAGCTGAAATACATGTGTACATTTGTGGGTCAGTGTGTCTATGTGTCCATGTGCATTGTACATTCTCCAAAATCTATTGATTAGTAATCAGTTATACTCAAGGGTATACAAATACATATATTTTCCATCTAATTCATTCTTCTATCTAATAATGCATATAACAAACCTATTATAACTGTGCAAATGACCAATACATAACATTCATGAGAATAAAGACTGAAAAATACATTACTAAATGTAAAAATTACATCTATCAAAGCACTACTATCTGATGCCTCTATCCATTGAAACTGGTTTAGTGCATATTTGTGCAAATAACCAATATTTAGCCAAAATATATCATTTTTACGTTTAATAATTTATTTTTCAGTCTTTATTCTCATGAATGTTATGTATTGGTTATTTGCAGTTATAATAGATTTGTTATATGCGTCATTAGATAGAAGAATGAATTACATGGAAAATATATGTATTATTATATTCTGGGTTTAGCTTAAGTCTATGTATTTAGTCTATGTTATGTATTAATTATTACTTTTATAACTCATATGTATTATTAGACAGCTGATGAATTAGGAGAATGTATGCATGTATGTTCATATATTTTGGGCTTACTTCAAGTGATGATTTTGCTATATGCCTTTAAGTCAATTGGTGATTTAATTGATTAATTATTTGACTTGATGATATTTATACTGCACATTTGATGTAAGTTTTTGTCTGATGAAGTAGCCTTGAGCTACGAAAGCCTTTACTTTGGATTAAAACTTTTATATGATTTTAGCAGCAGTGGTCTGGAGCCTCCTTTGCTTCTTTTGTATTGCGTTTATAAACTGAAGTCTGAAATTCAAATGTAGGTCAATATTTATTGATTTCACTCTTCCCATCAGCCCAGTGATTTCCCAGAAAACCACAAATGTTATTGAAGAACAGACCAAAAATGTGAGCCAAAAATCTGGACATCCTGCGAAAATCTGGACAGTTGAGCAGTATGATCACATGACTGAGAATTAGGTCTGATCTGCTGCTGATATCACCAAAAGGCAGATGGTAATATGGCAGTAACACAAGATGGCGATAATTAAATATGCTGCAAGGATGGATACGTTAGTGCTCTATCTTGAAGATAATACTAGAGGTTGATGTTTTCCTCACTGGACTACTTCTGAAACAGGAGGGGGTAGGGAAAAAGGAGAATGTGTGACATGTTGAGTGGTAAGACTGTCATGACTTACAGTAACATGGTGATGAAAAGATATTGGGATATCAGCTATTACTAACTTCTGATGAAGTACCTCACTCAGAAAACTTTTGCCATGCATATGTTTTAGATGGGGACTGACTTGATGGCTTGATGGAAGTCTGCTTTATTTGTTCCCAGTGAATGCTTATGTAAGGAAAAGCATAATAATCTGGGAAATATTATGTTAATTCAAAATCCATCTACAATCCACAACTTAATTTTCCCCATTTTTTGCTCGTGGAGTCAGGGTGTCACATTAACAGTGATCATCATCTATCACCAATGCACACCATTGGGTGGCTATCCCTGCTCTGTTTATTCTTCCACACCACACATGTGCACACTCACTCACATGTATGGCCAGTTTAGTGTCCAATCTACCTACCATATGTCTTTGGATTGTAGGAAGAAACCTGAACACTCAGAAAAAATCTACACGAACACAAGAAAGATGTGCAGACACCACACAGAAGCCACTCCAGCCAAGATTCAAACTACATAACCTTTTGCTTTGAGGTGGCAATGTTACCTACTGTACCACTCTGCCATCCTACAAAAGTGCATAAAAAATGAAATAGCTTTATTAGAGCTCTAACAATTAAAAAATGCATACATTAATAAGTGAAAGATAAAAGAAAAATAAGTTGCATTACACTAACATTTCTAGCAACTGTAATACACAAAATGAGGCAGTGCAGTGGTGCAGTGATTGGGTGGCACAGTGGTGCAGTGGTTAGCTCACCTTGCAGCAAGAGGTTTTCCGGTTCAGTTCTCAGCTGGGGAGGATTCTGTATGCTCTCCCTTCATTTATGTGAGATTCTGTATGCTCTCCCTGCATTCATGTGGGTGTGCTATGGTTTCCTTCCACTTTCCAAAGACATGCATCTGCGAGGTTTCTTCCTGGGCTTCTGCTGTAAATGGGCTGTGTCCCAGTCAGACTTTCCCAGTAAAAAGATGTTAAATAAATATGTATAATGCAATATAACTGCATTTGGTATAGTCAAAATGCATTGCAGCATGGCCTGGGAAATATGCCTTCCATCTGTTGCTTGAAGATAAGGGATGTCTTCTTTAGATACCCCCCAAGAAATATGTAATTATAGAATGAGGAAGAGCATCTTCTGAAATGCAAATGACACAGGAAATTCCAATTTAAGAACTTGTAAATAGAGTAGCTGACTGTTAATTCAAACTGTAACAAATGTACAGAAGCTGAAGAACTCTACATTGGCTGATGAATCAATAGTGAAACACACTGATGTCCCCCTCACCAGGCGCAACAAGGAGAAGGTCATTGTCAGGCGCTAGAATCTGCCACATCATGCATGCACTTAAGACTGTCCACAACAGGTACAAATATGCCTCCGTCATTGTCCATGTTGGTGTGAATGACTTGAGACGTACCTCCCTGGACTATATGAAGAGAGACATGATTGAGCTCTCAGCATATGCACTTCAGGCAGGTGTGACCCTAGCCCTGAGCAGCATCCTACCTTCACCAAGAATGATACCACAATACCAACAAAAAATGATTGACTTCAACAATTGGCTTAGTTTCTGGTGTCTTTCCAAGGTAATTCAGTATCTGTCTGCCTGGGATGACATGGTTGACAGGCCTCATTGCTTTTCTAGAGATGGCCTCCACCTATCACTCCTGGGGTTCCAGATCTTGGACAAGGCTCTTGCCTCGCCCATTGTGCCTTTTTTAGGTTATGTCCCAAAGACAAATCTTCCAACACGAAAGATCTGTCAAAAAGCAAATTGAAGGTCATACTGCTGAATGCTAGGAACCTTAATCTGAAAATGCACTCACTGGAGGCTCTCCTCATACTGGAAGATGCCGATGTCTGTGCAGTCATGGAAACTTGGTTCAGGGCTGCGGAGAGCACCCCTGCCTTAACAGGCTATACCTCATTCCACAGTTTCCATCCCCAAAATGTGGTCAGAAAAACTAAGTGTGGTAAAGTCTCTATTTTCATTAAAGACAGGCACACCTCCAGACTGGTTTACCAGCATGACACACTGGAATTACTCCAGGTGCAACTGAAAGTTGGCAAGACACCCATCCAAGTTATAGCCAGCTATAGACTCCCCTCCATGTCTCAGGACATCCACTCCTCCTACATGGACCTACTTGACTCCATCAAGGTACCCCCTAACACTCCAATCCTTGGTGACTTTAACTACCCCACCATAGACTGGGTGAACTATTCCTGCACTAATGCACTCACTCAATGATTCCTTGACTTCCTCAACTCTAATGCACTAAACCAGCTGGTTTCATCCCCCACAAAGGGAGACAACATACTGGACGTGGCTCTCACCAACATGGGTGATCACTGAACCACTTCAATGGTATGTTCTTCCCTGGTAAGATCAGCTCATCAGTCTGTCTCATTTGAAGTTTCTATCCCACCCATCCACTCCCCACCCATAACCAGGCTAAAAGCTGACTACACACCCCTAAGTGAGGGTATCAGCAGCTTCACACCACCGCCCCCTCAGAGGATGCAGACAACTATGCTGAACAGTACACCAGTGCAGTATACAAGCATCTGTACAATTGCATGGACTCAGCCATACCCAACAGAGCTAAAACCTGCTCCTCAAGGAAACACAAACCTGTTTGGTGGACATCCTCTATCAACAGGCTTTACAACAAAAGGAAGAAACTGTTGTCCATGGGTAAAAAGGAACAAATTCCAAATCAGAAGATCTCCCTCCTCTGCCTCAACAAGCAAATTAGATCACTAGTGAAAAACTCCAGAGCCAATTATGAGTTGAAACTAGCCTCTGAAACAAAGGGAAGCCACAAGTCCTTCTTCAGTTATGTTAGGAACCTCAATGGCAAAGCCCAAGTTTGTTATGAATTAATAGTTAATGGTACCACTTACACTGATCCTGCTGACTTAGCCAACCTACTAGCTGATAGGTTCAGCACAAACTTCACCCCCTTATCACCCCCCCAAAGGCCCAGTCGACATCCCCAATACTTGTTCCACACCTCATATCTCCATAGATTAAGTGATAAAGGCCCTATCCAAAACAAAGAATACAGCTTCCCTGGGAGCTGATAATATTCCAGGCTGTATTCTGCACCATCTCCAGCAAGAACTAGCTTCACCATTGAAGGGTATTCAACCACAGCCTAATTACAGGCTTCATTCCAGCAGAGTAGAGAACCGCCATTGTCATCCCCTTGCACAAAGGTTGTGCCATTACTGACCCAGGAAACTATCACCCCATTAGCTTGATAAGTCTGATCTATAAAGCCATGGAGCGTATTATTATGGATCTCATAAACAAGGACATAGGCGATCGCCAAACACTCGACTTCACCCAATTGGAATGCATCAGGGGCAGATCTTGCCTATTGAACCTAGTTGAATTTTTTTGAGACTGTCACGGAGGGCCTGGAAGAGGGAAAGTCAGTACATACAGCTTACCTTGACCTGGCCAAGGCCTTTGACACAATCCTCCACTCAGGTATTATCACAGAAAAACTAGCACAACTTGGTGTTAATCCCTATCTCATCAGATGGGTGGCCAACTGGCTCACAGATAGGACCTACAAGGTCAAAATAGGTGGCACATCCACCGACAGTAGACCTGTCACTAGTGTTGTTCTCCAGGGATCTGTCCTGGGACCCCTACTGTTTGGCATCTATTTCTCAGAGGTCCAGGCAAAGACCAAGGGCCTGTGGCTGACCAAGTTTGTGGATGACTGTAGGTTGGGTGCTGTCGTTGACTCCCCAAATGACATTAACATATTGCAAGAGGGTCTCACAGCTATAAATAACTGGTGCCAAAGTCATGGCCTTAAGCTAAACGGAAAAAAAAGTATCATCATACCATTCAGCAAAAACATGGGCCCTGTTGATTACCACATCAACGGCAAGCCCCTAAGCACACAACCTGTGGTGAGAGACCTGGGTACTCAGGTTGACAACAATCTCACATTCGACCACCATGTGGCAGCAGTGGTCATAAAAGCCTTTTAATTGGTTCATCTCAAAGGTAAGAGGATTATATTCAGAAAAAAGGAGGTTATTACCTCTCTGTACTCCTCCCTCATTAGACCTAGAATTGAGTATATCGCATCATTCAGCATGTACCTCTCCAAACACCTGCACCAACTGGAAAGGCCACAGAAATACCTCACAAAGACAATCCATGGTCTGCAACACCTGTCCTATGCAGACAGGCTCAAATCACTGTCACTTTACATGCTATCATACAGAATGCTCAGAGGTGATCTGTGACTCGCCTACAAGGCCCTACTAGAGATACTCCATATCCGTAAATCTAACTCCTCGCGCATTACCTGCTCAATAGGCCACAATCTAATATGTGACATCAATAAAACCTGCTGGAGAGCCAGGCTTGTCTCCCAGAGGCTGCCCCGTCTCTGGAATAGACTTCTCATATATGTCAAACAGAGTACCTCGCTGACCCTCTTCAAGCACAACCTTGATGAGTGGATGGGAAACCACAAATTTGTCCCAGGAGTTCCACTTTTGTCCCTCAATGACAGGGTTGGCATGTGCTGACTGAGGTTTCTTTTTTGAGGAAAAACTCTTGGCTAGGCTTCTAAGGGCCCCAGGGGCATTAGCCTAGTAAACTCCTATGATCCTATGGAGGATATCCATGGGATAAGAGTCAAATGCTGGCATGGTTCCTTGCAATTCCTCTGAAATACTGTGTGAGTGAGTGTGTTTGTGTGTGTGCATGTGTGTGTAGGTATGTATATTATGTGCAAAATAATTCTGGCCAAGTTTTTATCACTCTTGGTAAGGTTGCTGAGGTTGAAGTGAAAAGCACTTGGCTCAATTCGAGGTGAGTAAAATATATGGAAGCCAATGATTTTAACTCTGATCTGCAGTCATGAAGTGTGATGTATATTCAGTGTCAGTTATTACCCAAGGCAGAATGCTCATTCACCATATACCCATAAGAATAATTCCCTTTGTATAATAATTGCTAGCTGTGGTGGGAGTTAAGCCCCATAATGCTGTTTATGTGACACATCAAATCTTGACAGCAGATTTGTGGGATATAAAAGCCCATTACCACTGAATATCCCAGTGCATGCCTTCTTGGCTCATTATTTGCAGCAGTTCATAAAAATGACTTGTGAATCTGACAGATGCAAATATTACATTGCAGAGACATTGGAGATGTCACATATTGGGTTAGTAACCTCTTTGGTGTAATAAGGTATATTAGAAAGAGTGAAAGGAAACTGAAAGAGAGATGGAAGTGCTTTTTTCTAGGCTAGTTATCCCTTATAATTTATTACAGGTTCAAAGAAGGAAATAAAGCATACTCATAATAACGCAGTATCAAGGAAATAGAACGTAAAACAGCAAGCTTTATATTTACACTATGCAGTGGATAACTAGCCAGAATGTTTTTCAACTGTACATCAAATGTTTTCCAACAATACATCGTTAGAACTTATTCTAATAAGCACTGGCTTGACCCTCATTAGAAAGTGATCTAATGAACACTTACCATGCAATCATTAAAAATGTAACTTTTGCAAAGCAGTCATCCCTAATTTTTCTTTCTTCACAGGAGGCTAAACAGCATAATACTGAATTAGTTTTTCTTGTTTAATTTCATAGTCAGAATGAGATGTTTCCTCATATGTTCCTATCTTATTTACATTTTTCCTCATTATCTTGGTATATCATAGTATTTATATACAGTTTCAAAGGGACTATTAAATATGTTGCATAATCTGTTTTCATGCATTACCTAGATTCTGCTCTAGAAAATTACATCACTAATACATTTTCATGCTGGGAAACTCAGAGTGCAGGCCAGATGTTGGAAAACATTCATATACTTACCCATCAGTTTACCAGTTTAGC
>NC_056740.1:517199730-517302230 GCF_019279795.1 Protopterus annectens | reverse complement strand
AACTCTAATTATTATCATTATTGATTAACAGCAGTTCTGACTTTTTTTCTAACAGTCATCAGTTTTAAGAGGGATTAACAGGGCTAGAGCTAAAATTTGAGTCAACATCAGGGACATCCCAGAAAATCAATGACAGTTAGGAGGTATGCTGCTAATTGCTTCCACTAAACCACTACAGAATGGATTGGTGGTCAGTGGCTGTAGGGACATAAATCCACTTCAAATAAGTGGTAGTAAAACAGAAGAAGAAAGCAACTTTTGTTGTCTGGTGCTTCTGATAAGAAAATTCAATACTTTAGAAAGGAAAAAATATATAAAATAAATATTAAATAAACAGACAAACAAGTACATACATCAACACATGCTTGCATACATAAATATGTACATATGTGCATACAAAAGTACATGTATAAATAGAAAGAACTGAAAATGCATTAGCTTGTGGAATAAAGCAGACTTAATACTTCTCAACTGTCCAGATCTGTACCCTTTGTTTTCCTTTGTACTTCCTTACAGACATTTCACTTCTACCATGCATGGCAACCATGCACATTATTTTTTTCTTTATTTTTTCCACTAGTTGAGCGGCGCATCAGACCTGGAATTCCTTGGGGGACAGGTGAGTAGTGCCAGATCAGAGAATAGACCTTTTTTTTTACTCCTTAACATAGAGTTGGGGGGCTGCCAAATCAGGGAGTAGCCCTCGATGCTACATGAGCCAGCTACTGCACTCCCTCATGATGTGTAGTCAGATTAATGTGTGATTCGGTGTTGCTCATGAAGACACAACTATGCACAGGATTGTGAGTCCTGCAACGATGTATAGTGCATGATTAGTAATAATAGTACAAATGGTAGCTGTGTAGTGGGAAGGACCACCAACACGCGTTGTTGAGGGAGGTGATAGAGAAGGAGGGTTTGTGCAGAACACTTGCTCTGCACAAACCCTCCTTCTCTATCACCTCCCTCAACAACACCACTATCAAACCTGAACCCCATACCGAACTACTTGGAATATTCATTGATGATGAACTAAAATTCAATATACATATCCAACAATGTATAAAAGAAAACACCAGAAACTTGGGGCAGGATTCACGAAGCCTCCGTGTAAGAGTTACAAGGCTTACACGGAGGCTGCAGTTAAACAGTGTGACATCAGCATGTCATGCATATGCATGAGGGCATGCTGAATCACACCTAAGGCTAACACGGTCCGTGGAAGACAGCAGGGGGTGTGTCCGTAGGGTGAGCCCTGCAAACGGACATGCCCCCAGAAGAGTAAAAGTCCCGAAAGTAAACCCCCACGACAGAGTCCGTGTAAATGTGAATAAACACAATACAACACATGCCCCCACAGACTATGAACATAAAATGTATAAATGAACATCTTATATATTTTTTTTAAGTTGTAAAGATGTTTGCCCGTGAGTGCGCTCGTTTGTGCGGGCGTGCCCGTCGCTTAGCCACAGTTAGCAGTCAGTGGAAAAGCATATAAGAACTAAATATGCAAAGTAAGCCAAGAAGCAATAGCGTAGCGGTAGAGACGTCGGATGAAAAGGAGGCAGTCATGGTTTGAGCCCCCACAACATCAATTTTTATTTTTAGTGAAATAAGCACGAAACAAGTCCCTGATATATATGTACACATATAAAATTATATTTTATGTAAAATGTAATAAAATGGGCCATGTATTTTGAAGAAATGTGAGATAATAAAAAAAAAAAAAAAATGTCAGATGTGCCTATAGCTGAGCTACAGTCTAACAAGTTGAGTACATCTGCCTGTAGGTGAGCAGTGTTTTAACAGGTTTAAAATGAGTGCCCATAGGTGAGCAGTGGTTTAACAGGTGTAAAATGAGTGCCCGGGGTTGAGCAGCATTTTAACACACTGAAACTGTGTGCCCGTAGCTGAGCTGAGCGTAATATGCGTGCTGACAGCCAAACCACACGTAAACCAGCGTGATCCCTTTGCGCGGAGCTGCGCACCGCGCCAACAAGCTAACCGACGGGCACTATTGAGCAAGCTGTATCAAAACTGCCTTTACACAGACACACCTCCTAGCCTGTGTAGACAGACATAAAATATAAAAAGCAATGGCCAGATTCAAACCCAGGATACCATGCACCATAGTCAAAGTACTGAACCACTAAGCCATGACAGTTGCACTTAGAAATGCAGTAATAGCATATATATATAAATGAACAGAAAAAGGAGCATGACAAAGCAGGTTTTGTGAAGCTGATACAATTCCAAAATGGCCAATCACAGATAAGTGTGGGAAAAATGGCATATATAAGCCCCATAGGCGGGAATACACAGCATAACCGATTGGAGAACTGACTTGCAGCCAGGATGTCAGGTGTAGGTGAGGGTAGTTGCTTCCGAGCACAGAGGTGGGGTGTTGAGGAGTCAAAATATATGGTTTGGCTCCTTGTCCATAATCATGAGGCCCAACTCATGCAGGGCCAGGTCCTGTGGGGAGCAGATAGGGCTGAGGCGTGGGACTGGTTGGCTCATGATCTCACCAGTGCCACAGGAATACCAAGGACTGTTGAGCAGGTCCGTCACCACCATGCGGACCTGAAGAGATGGAAGCAGGACCAACTGACCCGTTGGATCCAGGAGGCCTGGCAAATGCCCAATGCCCCACTACTGAGTAAGTTACATGTAATTATTTATGTAAGAAATTAACCTAGCTGATATTATGGAGATGTGTATTCCAATATTACTTTATTTATATTACAGCTGCAGGTGTCCATTCTGCGAACCGTCGAGCCTATGGTGATAGGCTGGCATGGTTGCGCCACCAGGCAGGTCAGTAATTCTCTCCCTGTAATTGTAAATAAATATATACATATGACAGTTAGCAAAAGAGTGCAGTGTAGTCACTAATTAATAAAATGTGCAAGTAACAGTGTAAGAGGGTTTGCAAGTATTGCTTGATTACAAAAGTGTGATGCAGTCTGTAATCCAAACATAAAAATGAAACAAGTCTGAAATAAAGATGTCCCACCTGTAATATAATAGTACATAACCTGCAGCAGGCTGAAAAGTACAGCTGCAGAAGCTAAGTAAAACACATGTGTGAAATATATCCCTGTTGAAATGCAGAAACATGACAGAAGTGAGACTGTTGGAAAGGATTGTTATAACTACAGGTAAAACATGTCAATAAAGCCTAGAATTAAGTACCATCCTGAATTGTAAAAATAAAACAAGTGAGAGAGTGTGAGAAATAGGTATGAATCCACCAATAAAGTAGTAATAACTCCTGAATAAAGTATACTGCAGTCAGTACAGAATGAAATGAATGTGACAGGCAGAACCAAACAGTAACGTGTTGAAAATGGTACCACAGCTGGAATGTGTGTCCCAAAATCTGAATATGTTGCTCTCAGTCTGCAAAATGCAGATAGTATGGTTGTCTGAAATACCAAACATCCACAGTTGTCTATAGCTATATAAAGCAAATGTAGCAGGATGATGTAGCTGAACAGAGCCAGATATGAATGTGTATGAATAAAAATGAAATGTATATTGATGTAGTAGTAACATTCCTATCACCAACCTGAAGTAGTTATCACATAGGAAACTGTAGGCAGAACTGTAGTGTGTATATATCTGCAGCTAGTAAAAATGTACAGCATATGTATTGGTATTTGAAGTTGTTAATTAAATTTTCTTCACCTTACCCTATAACCATATATAATCCATTCCACATGAAATTGGTATGTGCAATCACAATTAACACCCCTGGACATTTGTCCTGTTGGTTCATACATATTTGCATGTACGTTGATGCATCGGCCCTGTTCATACATCCAAACCTGATGGCCTGTTGCCATCAATCAACCCCGCATGTTGTTGGATTGTGTATTGCTGTTCAAATTATGCATGTGTTATGCTTGCTGTTCAATGGCTTGAATATATGGGTGTTTGGTTAATGGGAATACTAATGCATGCTGTTACAACTAATTGTGAATGGTATTGTACGTTACTAGCCCAAACTGTCATAACATAATGCAAAACATAGGACGACAGGGAAGGTGGGTTCCAGCGGACCCACCTCTCCCTCCTCAGCTGGCGAGTGCACCTGGCAGTAGTGCCCAGGCCAGACCCTCCTCCGGTGGCCCTGTGCCACCTGCGGGTGGAAGCACTGCAGGGGATGGGGCTCGTCCCCCCTCTGCAAGCGTGGCCGGAGGAGAACATCCACTCACCCTCCGTAGTGTCCGGACTGTAGTGCGTAGGGAGATCCAGCACGCTGTGCTTGGGCCCCTACGCCAGCTTGAGGCACGGGTGGCACAACTCAAGGGCATGCCTGCTGCCCGGCCTACACAGCCCCCAGCACAGCCCCATCCTGAGCAGTGAAGGCACAGTGGCAATTGCCCATGGGTGGGGATCTCAGTTCTACTGTTGCCATCTGTAGGCTCATGGGCTCGAGATATCCAAACATCCATCCCCATCAATTGTGCAACCCCCCCCACATGTGTCATACACCGCCCCTGTATGCGTCTTGTTTGTCTTGTCTGTTAACCTACCCAACCTACCTCCCCAGCTATACCGACTTCCTGTACCTGACATACCACTCTCACCTGAAAAAAAAAAAGGGCACTCTGTACCCACAAAAAAATTACGCCCCATACATAGCTGCCCATTTTGCACACATGTCTGCTGGACATGTAAACTGTCAATTACAATTGGCTGTACAACAAGTATTATTGTTGTCCTTACACCTCTCTCAGGGGTGGAAGGTTTCAAATGTCACACCAAATTACAAACATATGCACAGCTGTTGCTGATGAAGAAATGGGCAGCTATGGGCCTTACCTACATCCCTCCTGCAAATCCCGAGCTTATTTCCCTACTATCCTACCCTCTTTGTGACCCCTTTTTCACCACTTTCCTGTCTCCCCATTTTCATTTCTTTCAAAGAAATTAGCGCGGGTGTGTGCAAGAGTAAGCACTTTTAAGCAGTTGTAAGCGGGTATGCGCTTGTGTGCACAGAGCTAAACGCCAGTGCGCATGTGTGAGCTCCGCGCAAACCAGCGCTAACCCGCTTACAACTGCTTAAAAGTGCCTTAGTCACTCTGAATGACAAGGCCTGTAGTCTGCTCAAAAGCAAAATAAAATCCCACTGTCAGTCCCGAACCCAGGACCTTGGAAACAGTAGCCTGCATGACTTATCACTAAGCCATGACTGCTATATAAGAACATTGTGCTACAATAAATATATCATGCAATAGTAAGAATGAATGTAAAGGGAATATAGGATGTGTAGTACACAAAGCATGTCTTGTATATTTACTGTCAAATGTAGTGGATTTCTATAATAGTAGTGTGTGAACAGAAACAGCCATGCTAGTTGGTAGCTAGTAGGTAATAATGTCACTGTAGCACCTTGCAAGCCACACATACTCACAGCAAGATAATCACTGCCCATACCCCACAACCTCTTACAGCAACACATCCGGACTGAGTAATAAAAAAATGTGGAGCAAAGGCCCAAAAACAGGGACACATTTCAAATATTGCTCCGACAAACTTAGACCTTTGAGAGAGTAACAGGTTTTGCATTATGTTGGATGTTTGGAAGGGTACGAAGTCTGAAACTGAAATGTTTGTCACTATAGTCTGACTTGAGCCCTGTGTCATTTGCCAGAAAAAGCTGTTTATGAAATATGGACCAAAATATGAGGCAAAAATGTGGACATCCTGCAAATATCTGTACACTTGAGAGGTCTGACACTGACATATTTGAATAGTTAAGAGCCTAGACGTAGCAGCAGTGACTGAGTTACAGGGATGCCCCACAGACTCACTGTGAAGTGTACAAACAGTAGGCAGAAAGGTGTTACAACACATGCAATGGTAACTATGAAGTACTGAAAGTATGCACCACTTGCACGGCAGAAATAGTGTAGTAATACATATGCTCATGCTAACCCACAGTCACAACTGCAGAATACCAGACAATTTAATGGGTGTACCCCACTGATATGTACCATTCCATGAGGCAGATAAAAGATGCACCTGAGAGTCTCTGGGGCCTGCTCAGCAGCATACTCAAATACCCTAATAGATGTCAAGGCCCACACCATGGCCAGACCACACTGCATGCAGTAACACCCTAGCAGATAGAGCAAGCATTCCAAGGTGTGAATGTACATGGAAAATAGGAAAGACACAGCAACACACTACAGTCAGGACACCTAGCAGGCATACAAGTAGTGAATGTAAAGGGCAAATATTGAAGCCATAGCAACAAAGTGCAAGAGCCACTGCTATATACCAGTTATACCACATGTCCCACAGGAAAGCACACACACCCACATTAACAGTAGTAGTAGTCTTAGGTGTTAGTGTACATACACACTTAGTACAGGAAACTGGATAAATGAATGGAGAAATGTTAATCTACAACACAGCTGGAAATACGAGAGAGATACTAACCTTTACACTCACAGAACAGTGTCCACAGCATACCAGCATGGTCCCTGCCCTTAAACTCTGAAAGGGCTATGCCTATCTCACATACCTTTTTATAGCACTGTCCTGAAATCACAGTGAGAACTGCAATCAGTACACAACTGGCTGCATGCAGTTAGCAAATGACGGCTAACAATTGGTGCAGAGGCCATCACATGGACATATGCAGATACCTACAAAAGCATGCTGTACTCCCAGTCCACACATGCAATACTTTCATTGCACCCTCTGGAGGTAGGGAGAGAGAGAGAGAGAGAGAGAGAGAGAGAGAGAAAATACACAAACAAAAACACTTAACAAAACCTACTAGAAAGCTGACATCTTTCAACTGGAGCAGCAGCAGGACACCGATCCAAAAGGCAACGCAAGCAGCTGTGACAAACACAGGTAAGGTAAAGTAATACTTTAAAAGTCTACATACTGTGAACCCTCCATATGTGTCATTAGTCTGTATCTATATGTATATGAAGATGTGCATAGGGCAGGGGACATACAGCAACTATCAGTGAAGGCTGTACATACATATGTATGTGAGGGCATCTATGTGCAAATATCAATGTAGGTTGAATGTAGGTTGTAGTGCAATGTACAAACTAGGTTTCACAGTTATGTATGTTTAGCAGTATGTTAGTGTGTGTATACAGTTTTGTAAACAAACATGTTGATATACCTATCTATCATATGGATACGTATGTATGTCAATATATGAATGGTATTGTACGTTACTAACCCAAACTGTCATAACATAATGCAAAACATAGGACGACAGGGAAGGCGGGTTCCAGCGGACCCACCTCTCCCTCCTCAGCTGGTGAGTGCACCTGGCAGTAGTGTAGGATGTAGGAATACATAGACAGATGTAGATAGATAGAATACATACAAACATATATATGTAATACGCACATACAGATATAGATATATGCAGATGCATATACATAGACAGACAGATCTGACTATCTACAGATATGACTGTATATGACTATCTCACACTCCCCCTGTCCCACCCCCTCTGTCACTCTCACCCCCTCTCTGTCACACTCCCCCCTCTCTCCATATCTATAGCAATATATGTACATCAATATATATTTGTGTATATGTATACAGACATATATATATATATATATATATATAGACATATATATATATATATATATATATATATATATATATAGATATATAGATATATATATATATATATATATATATATATATATATATTCTGAGTGAGGCACATGTGTACAGATGTATTGCAACAGGTGCCTGGTGACAAAGGCATGGAGTGAACACCAGTGTCGAAACTGGAGTACCATACCCCATTTCAAATCACCTTCACCAGTAACCACCAGATATGTCATTGGCTGCCCACCACTGCATGTGTCAGGGGTGAACAGGGTCATAAATGTGTACAATAGTCCCCCCAATGATAGTCACAGTAGCACACTATTCCTGGAATACCTGTACATGGTAAGTGTCAGCAGACATGGTGTGTCAGCTATGGACATGTAGGTCAGTGTACCCCTCCACACCACACAATGGCTGCCATGGTATGTACCTCACATGACAGCTACAGATATGGAGAAGGACACAGTGACATGTACGACACTGTGACAATGCACTCAAACACATTACCAGTGCACAGTGACTGACAACACCACAGAATGCACACATACTACCCACATAGAGGTTACCACTCCTGGATTTACATACTTAAGTCACACCCATGACAGATGTCCAACAACCATAGTAACACCTCACACCATCCACAACCTAAATGACCGCTGTGTGTCGTCATTGACACCACAGTAGAGAGCACATGGCGGAGGTACAGGTCCCTACCCACAGATAAGACATACCCTGCAATAAACCACGCAGTGTTAAGAAGCAAGACTCCCCATGAGTACATGTCACACATACCCCTGCTGAATGTTAGTCAGATAGGTAATATGCCATATGAGTCACCCTGTGTAACTGTTTGACAGGAGCAGGTACCATCACATCACATGTGTCACAATGGTCAGGGTAGCAGAACAATATGCTGCTGTAGTCCCAGGGGCAATAGCATATTGTATTGTATTGTATTGTATTGTATTGTGTTGTATTGTACTGGTATGTAGAGGTGCCTCCTTTGTGGAGTGGAACCACTGCTGTTGTACGCCAGTGTACAGGTACATATCCTGTAGTCAGGCTAGTGTTACATAGCACTTCTATATGTGGGTTTAGCTCCTCTTGGAGTTCATGTAGCATGCAACCAGGGATACCATCAGGTCCCAGTGATGCTGTGTTTTTTTGCTTTTCTGAGGGCGGCTCTCACCTGGATATCTGTGATAACAGGGAGGTTACATTCAGCTGGGATAAGTATGTCTTCATTTGGGGGAGAGGGAGGGGGGAAAATTGCACTGAACCTGTCTGCCACAATGTTTCCAATATCTGTGGGTTCAGTGAATTATTTGTTGTTGTGTACTAACTAGTTTGTGGTCAGATCACAGTAGTTGATGATGCAACCCATACAGTACCTCGATACAACCCCCCAGAGTGAGGAGGTGCTTTGGACATGAATCAGTGTGCTGACTGCTGGGGTTTGGTAGTATGTCGTATGGAGTGTGCCAGGTACTGTTGCACAGTTTTTGGCTGAGCACTGATACCTGGCCATTTACATGTGTATCCACCAATAGACAGACAGATGCTATATATGGGAGATATGTTGTATCACAACAGTCGAGTAGCATGTGTAGTATGTGTGCCAAATTCTGCTGACATATTTTGCTGATATCATTTTATTTCCTTTTTCAGGACCATGGCTCAGCAGCGCAATCCGGCATACTCTGCAGCCGAGGATGAGGAAATACACCAGAGCCTGGTGCGGGATTTTGCAATACTCTTTTCCCGCACCAGCCAGAATCAGCAGGAGAGGGCTGCGCTGTGGCAAGACCTGGTCCGTCGGGTAAATGACATAGGCATGCATAATAGGACATATGAGCAGGTACAACATCACTGCAGTGATTTAATCAGAAATGTCCATCAGCGTGTGTCAGATATCCACAGGCAACAGGTTGCCACAGGTGGTGGGGTGGCTACACATCCCCCACTCACCAGACAGGAGGGACTACTCCTAAGTGTTGTGGCTCCAGCCCACCAACAACAACAACAGCAGCAGACCTGCATTATGATGGAGGCTGGAGCCACACAGCACCATGACTATGAGCGTGCAGGTAATATGCCATATGTATAGTTGACTGTTGTGTACACTGGTAGTTAATGTATGTGTGAGGTGTGTCCTTGGTTTGTAGCTGTCATCATAGTATTTAATGTGCAAGTGTGATATTCTCGATATCAGCAGCTGACCTGTGAAAGGCAACTGTTGTACTACTCACCTGTATCATACTCAGTAACAATGGCACAGTTGTGCCCACTGACATTAATTTCCTCACTTCTGCAGGTCCCTCTGGTGTAACAGCAATGCAGTCTATCCATGCTGGTGAGTGTGTATTAACAATACCTTTAATAGTCTTGATAGTAATAGTAATATTAGGCTCAACCAGTAGTGCTCTGTGTATGCATGCAGGTGTGTCTGTGTCTGTGTGTTGATATCTCACATACTGAGTAGTGTGCAAGTGTGCAACTGTGTGCAAGTGTGCAACTGTGTGCAAGTATGCAACTGTGTGCATGTGTGCATGTGTGCACGTGTGCATGCGTGCATGTGTGCATGTGTGCATGTGTGCACGTGTGCATGTGTGCCTGTGTGCACCTGTGCATGTGTGCACCTGTGCCTGTGTGCATGTGTGCATGTGTGCATCACTGGTAACATTGTGTAGACATTGTAAACTGTGTTTCCTGTTTCCCTCCCACAGGTTCTGGTGCTGCTCTGGTGTCATGCAGCAGGGAACCTGAATCAGGTGCCACGGGAACTGATAATGAACACATCTGTGTAATGGCACAGGAAGGTGTGCCAGGGTCCGTCATTGGTCAGCCAATTGACAGTACACAGCTGTCAACCCCATCAATGCGCACAGTCATCCTGCCAATACATCCTTTGTCACCAATGTCCCTAGGTGATGGACAGGATACAGTGGGCATTGACCAGGGTAATGTGGTATCTGTGGCACATGCTTCCCCACACAGCAGCCATGGGCATGGCCCTGAGATGGTACTACACAGACAGATGTCCAGGGGTTCTCGTGGGAGCATCCGTGGGCATACTGCCCCTGTCAGACGTGCCCACAGAGGTCTTATAACCTCAGCTATGTTTCGGGCTGTCATGCAGGCACAGTCACATATGGAACGGTACACCAGACAGGGTCTGAGGGAGCTGACAGCATGTCACACAACCATGAGTGACAGTATGCGTGACATTGCGGTTGCCATCCGTAATTTCATCGATGTCATAGACAGACGTTGTGGGAACATATTAGATCAGTTCCACAACTACATGTCCATGAGCCAGGGCAATGTTGGACGGTTGAGGCATCGGCGTGGGTGCATGCCAGCAACAGCAGCAGCTGTCAGTCGTCGCGGACAACAACAGGGCCACGGCCACCACCATAGTGCCAGCAGCAGCCCCAGCAATGCTGGGTCTGTGCTGTCATCAGACCGCCCCAGGAGACCACATGCACGTGGCTCTGGACAGGCCCAACAGGGATCTGTGTCCAGTCAATGAACACCTGCCTCTGATGACAGTACCCAGTCTGGATTAGTACTGGATACAGTCCGTAACACCCCTGCAAGGCACAGGTACCGTGTCTGTGGCCAGAGACACTGATCTGTATGACCTGGCAGGTACAGTCTGTGGCTGTCCACAAACACCGGTACATAGCAGCCATGAGGTGGGACTGTGTGCATCCATACACACATACAAATTGGCAACACCTAGGGCTACCGCATACACGCACACACTGCATTAACATTGTCCCACCTTGTACTGCTGTCCCTCACCATCACACATACACATACATGTCAATTGGTGGTATCAGTGGCAGACTCAGGCATACCAAGTTCACACCCTGTGCATATGTGAAACTGTGCCACCTCCTGCAATCTGTAACATCAGTGCAGGTACAGGTTAACATGTTGCTGATGCACAGGGTGACTACATAGATGTGTAGTAATAGTATCATGTTGTTAACAGTACTGTGTTCTGATATAATTGTGGGTATATCCCAGCATGCCTGATGCAGTAAGGGTATGATTGACTTGTACTGTTTTCTACACCCATGGTAAGTACCATAGTGTATCATCTGCACATGTTGGCATACTGGTGGTAAGGATGTCAACAGAAGGCTACATACATAGATAGCACAGGGGATAAGGTAATGAAAGTATTGATACACAATGATGGGCATGTAAACTGAAAGTGGCATGTTGCCCACACTGGACTCTGCAATGCGGATGTTTGAGGATGTTGATATGTGTGCAGTACTACACGACTGGTACAGGACACACGGAGCACCCTAGCACTGCAAGCTTACATCTCATACCATGCTAGACAGCCCCAACACACAAAACTAACTTTCACAGGAGGGAGAGTCCCCATAAATGTCAGGGATACTGTGGTGGCAGGACAGGTAGCATACATCCTACTAAGTATGGAACCACTGAGTGAAGGCTCAGTGTCTGTTATTTGACATGTGTATTACTGCAGGTATGAGCACCTGGGTTTCCATCCGGTTATTGTACATCCTGATGGTACATGGTCTGTACACTTGTGTGTGCTGAGACTGGACCCTGGCCATCTGACCTGTGTATTTCCATGTACATGTGTATAGTGCCTGCATATTTGCACTGTTACCTACTGGAAGTGGTACAGCTTGTTTGTTGTACAATGGACTATATGCAGCCCTGTTTGCTGTAGCTTTGTTTGTATGCATGTTTGCTTGCAGTTACCCTGGAACACTGATTTCACCTGCAATGCAGATTTACGGAGCTTCTGTGGATTCCTAGTGACATCTGCATAGCTTACTATATGTATGTCCATGTCTCACTTGACAGAACGTCACTGTTTGTCCTGTTCGCATGTACATTGCCTGTGACACATTGCATATGACTTACCTGGCATTCGACCACGTGAGCAGTCATATATGCCAGTGCTAACTAATCACAGGCACTACACCCTCACATACTCACCTTCTGTACCTTGTTCACCATTGGCCCTATGTGCTGTTAATCACCATGGCAATCACAATACTATGGTTGCATGTGCAAAGGTCACTTGTCAGTCACCTCTATGGTACAGTTGTGGAATATGTGAGTCATGTGGCAATGTCGCAGCTGCCACATGTACACAGTCAACCCTCTCCCCTACACATGGACGTACAACACATGTGTGAGATGCAACCACATAGCCAAACTGGGGACTAAGCACTCTGAACCCAGTACTGGCATAACCTGTCAGGTGGCATGAAATACTACAGTGACTACAATAACAGTCTGATGTAGACCTACACTGACAGCAATCCAAACACATGAACACACTGGGGCATTCTTGGAGCCTCAGAATAGCATCCTGCCTGAGCAGCAGACACCTCTGCAGCTGGCACACAGGCATATGTTAAGCTGGAACACAGCACGTGCAACACATAGCACACAAATCATGTGTGTCAAACAGTCACAGCCTGTAAGGCTAGACAACACACCTGCTACAGTTGTGTTAGGTACCTTTATTGTCCGGTACAGTGAGATCCCGCTCACCAGGCTGGACAAGGTGAAGGTCACAGTGATATGCCCATGGGGCACTATGGTCCACCACATAACACAAGCATACAGGTCAGTCAGAGGCATGGACACATGTGACTCAGTCATTGTCCGTGCCACTATGGCTGACCTGTGATGTACCTCCCTGGACTACATGATAGGGAACATAGAAGGGCTCTCTGAGCATGTGGCACAGGCTGGTATGACCCTGACCTTGGTTGGCATCATACCCTCACCAAAAATGCTGAAGCATTACCGAATGCTGATGAATTAGAGTAGCTACAACACCCTAGCTGAAAGGTTCCTAGCATGTAGTCACTGCATTGCTATGGAACAACTTGTTACCACTCCCACAACAGGTGAAAACATGCAGCACCTGTTCATCAACAACATGTAGACTATATGCCCCAGACCAGATGTGTATCCCTCACTGCTAGGATGATACCATATACAACTCACACTGTATATACACATACCACATGCAGCACATGCACAGAAAACCACAGTCATAATGTTATCCAGTGCAAATACCATGTATTCACATGTGGCAGGCGTCAGACATGGGAACTACTGAAGGTCACAGGTATATATGTGTATTTGGCACACACATACATCATATGTGTGCATTGCCATTACTGGTTTAATCGATGTCATGCATTATTGTGAACAACAACCCACACACATGGGCATTCTGTGTGACAAAAACACATGTGGCATTTGTGGAATTCAAAGCCATAACTAACTGTGCTATGACAGTAGTGAGAGATGCAGTAGCAGAGCGTGCTATTTGCATTACTGGGAGATTTGCCCTCTTCTGCTGTACTTGTAGGGTGCTGACATCATCTCTGTGTAGAGATTGAATATGCAGCAGCTGGTGTGTTGTACTGGTTGCCAAAAGGGTCAGTTCTTTCACACATGTGTTTGCTCACACCCTACTTCCACCCCCCACACACACACACTTGCAGGAATCAAACCCCTTCTTAACTATGTTATAACACTAGCACGAGACGCAGTAGCCGAGTGCTCTATTTGCATTACTGGGAGGTTTCTCTTCTCCGGCTGTACTTATAGGGTGCTGACATCATCAGTGTTTAGAAAGGGGAATTTGCATCATGTAGTGTGTTCTCCTAGTTGCCAAAAGGGACATTTTTTTCACACAGGATTTCACATACACTAATCCCCCTCACCCAAACACACACACTGAACATTTGCAGGATTCAAACCCCTACTTAACTATATTATTACACTCAAGATGGTCATATTAGTAGAGCGTGCTACTCACATTACTTGGAGGTTTCCCTTCTCCTGCTGTACTTATAGGATGCTGACATCATCAGTGTTTAGAAAGGGGAATGTGCATCCTGTAGTGTGTTCTCCTAGTTGCCAAAAGGGACATTGCTCTCACACAGAATTGCACACACACTAACCCCCCTCCCCCAAACACACACACTGAGCATTTGCAGGATTCAGACCCCTATCTAACTATGTTATTACACTCAGGACGGATGCATTAGCAGAGTGCGCTATTCGCATTACTGGGAGGTTTTCCTTCTCCTGCTGTACTTATAGGGTGCTGACATCATCAGTGTTTAGAAAGGGGAATGTGCATCCTGTAGTGTGTTCTCCTAGTTGCCAAAAGGGACACTTTTTTCACACAGAATTGCACACACACCAACCACGGTCACCCACACACAGACTGAGCATTTGCAGGATTCAAACCCCTACCTAACTAAACTATGACACTTGAGGGAGACGCATTAACAGAGTGCACTATCCAAATTACTGGGCATTTATTCTGCACCTGCAGTATTTATAGGGTGCTGACATCATTATTTATACAGAGGTATGTATATCTATTACTACCTGTCAGGTGGGGGATAGCATATATATGCATTTGCAGCCACCAACTTCAGGGTCAGATATGCACATCAGCACTGGCAGGTTATGTTTTATACCATGCTTTGTGATCACAGGACCTGTAACACATAACACAACCAGTTCAGACCACCCCTCCCACATCCAGGACACACACTTTGCTTCCCTGGGAACAGTGCCAAGATATGAAGGTGTTCACATACACCATTCCAGTTGTTAACGTCAGGTACAGGTATATTGTGTGTGGGAACTACTCAGGCCTCTACATTACCCTACAGCCACTACAATTTGTGAGTCCATGTGCTATGGCAGGACCACTCACCACAGCCACAAGGGGGAATACATATTGCACCTGACCATCTGCAACATGGGTACTCACTGTTCCACACCAGAGGTAGACCACCATTGTTGATATCTGACCATACCCACCTTTCTCTGGACATCCATATCCCATCCCCACCCCCAGGCAAGGTTGTCACTGCAAACAATGTGTATTTATCAAAAGCAGACTTTGCACTTGTGAAGACTGGGGTGGAAGACTTCAAAGGACCCATGCTGGGGGAGTATACAGGCCACTCTGCATAATCCTTGACAATTGCATTCTATGAGCATGTGGAAGGTTTGCATTGATCATGCTATCCCAAACATACCCATGACTCCTCCACAACAGGACACCTGTCAGGTATACACCAGCCATATATGAGCTGCCCAACAGACGGAGTGAGCTAATACATTGCAGAGCAGTAGCCCACAGAGGGAGGACATCTCTGAACAGTACTGGCACAACACTTCAATCCCTCATAATCATCATGACAAAGTGTTGACAGTGAAATTGTCCAGACACTGCAGATAAGGCTCCCCTCAGTCTGTTATTGACACACACTTACTGTTAGAGGTCCTCACCAGCCCTCTTCCAGCACACACCAGCCACATGGATGTGGCATAGCAAATTCAACCCCTGGGATCTCCACTGTGTCCCTGCTTGACGGAGGCACAGCACACTAGCCTCAAACGGTGCCTTATGTGACCTACTTTACAGTGGCACAGTAGCCTATTGTACTGGGGAGGCAGACACCAAGCACACTCTGGCTAAGCTTTCATTCCCTAGGGCAAACAGCCTAGTATTGACCTCTACACCCATATGTTTAATTGTCAGATGCACAATATTTGTTGCTGATAGACTGTTTGCAGGTCTTTATTGCCATAGCATTCCCTGTTTCTATGAACAACTTGTGTATCTGTGGAAGATGTTTGAATATGAGAGGATCCACTATATCACTTATGTCTCTGTAGTCATTTAACTGTGTGCACTGGGCAGATTGCTGTAATGTGGTTGATTCCTGGAATAACATGTACAAATACCAGATATGTGTGGCCAACTGCTAAACTGAGATATGGCCTAAGTGTGTGAGCATGCCCAGTTCAGGCTTTCCATGGCATGTTGTCTGACATATGTCTCATTTATCAAAGTGTGCGAGCATGCCCAGTGTGAGCTTTCCATATGTTGAACTCTGCAGTCCACCACATTTGTGGATAAGTGTGAACTTTAACAATATCTAACGTTTATGGTTGTGTGTTGGGTGTCATGTTGTGTACTTACTGGCCAACTGCTTTGTGTCTGAACACAACAGGGATTATACTGTGCCTGCAGGGTTTGCATGGGATACTTTGCATACAGTTGTCAACATCCTTTCATACTGACCTAACACTGTAGTACCATATAGTGTACTGGTTCAGTACTTTCACTGTGGTGGACAGTATCCTGGGCTTTAGTCCTATCACTGCTTTTATTTTTCATAGTGAGCACAACAGCCTGGTTAGGGGCCAGTTGTGCACATATGACCATGTTGCATTATGTTCAGATATGGACTACTTAAACCAGGCTTGTCCAACGTTGGTAGTGTATTCCACAACATAGGTGGACATTGGCAAACACTAGCGATGTGCCCTAGGCCATTTCTAATGTTAGTCAGAGAGTGTGTTTGTCCTTCGACACACATTGTAACTGGAGTTTGCCATGACATATGTCATGGTTAGTATACTGTGCCTCCGTCTACCCGTGACATAACAGTGATACCCAGGGTAAACCTACCATCACCCATCCACTCATCAAGATTCCTCTTGAGGAGAGTCGATGAGTGACTCTCTGGCTAACCTGTACTGGGAGTTTACATAAGAGTGGGGGTGGCTTCTGTGTTATGGATCATTCAGTACAGCTTGTCCTATGTATGTCAGTGCTGGGGTTCAAGTCTCTCATGTGCATAGCTCACTGCCATTCAGATTGTATAAGGTGCAGCATGTTCATTGATTCCAGCTTGGACATGGCTTTATACATCAGGCACAGCTTGCCTCTTGGTGGGCAGTATGGCAGTGTGTGGAGCTGTAGTTTGTTTAATCAGGCAACACATGGCATCTGTTCAAGCTCTTTGATACTCCTGGTGAAGTACTTTTGGGGTCTTTCCAGTTGATGGAGGTGTCTGCTGAGGTACATCCCACAGGGGCCATTGTAGTCAATTGTGACGCTGATGAAGGATGACTGCAGAGCCACAATGACCTCTCCTGATCTAGATCTGACTACCTTCATGATTAGGTGGGTATATGGTATGTTTCTGTAACCACTACAGCCACATGCTTGTCCATTGCAAGATATCTATCAACTTGTGTCCCCAGGTGTCTTATTACATCTTAAGTACTTCATGGGTTAACACCTATGTGGTAATTGGTGGGCACTTACTGTATATCCACAGGGGTTGACTATACACTTTTCTGCAATTAGCTTGCTGACATGGCTATGGCACCAGTTGTCTGTTTCTATGTGGTCCTTTTGTGGGATGCTTGTGTCAGCTGGAGGGTCAGATATGGTGGCCAGTTTGTAGTCCTCTGCAAACTTGTTCAGACACAGTCCTTCCATGTTGGCCTGTACCTATGGGACATATATACCAAACAAGGGTGGTCCCAGGACCGAGCCTTGTGGGATGCCAGTTGTATCTGGTTTGTAGTCTGACATGGCTGCAACATTTCTGGCCATGTCAGTTCTGTCCTTGGTCTAGTTTGCAACCCCTCTACTGACATAGGGGTTTATATTTAAGCTGGTGAGCTTATCTATAATGAACACGTGGGATATTGTATGGAAGCCTTTTGCAAGGTCCAGCTAGGCTGTGTGGAGCACATTCCCCTCATCAATGACCTTAATGACTGTTTCAAATTAGTCAAACATGTTTAAGGGGCAGGATCTGCACTTAAGAAAGCCACACTGGGTAGGGTCCAGTGTCAGTAGGTCCCCATGTCTCTATGTCTGAGGTACATGCTGATCCTTTCCATAGCTTTGCAGACCAAGCTTGTCAGGATTCTGGGGTGGTAGTTTGCAGTATCTATTCAGGCAACACCTTTGTGGAGAAGGACCACTGTTGTTGTACACTGCTCTTTGGGTACATATCCTGTGGTAAGGCTGACAATGAGCAGTAGTGTTATTTAGCGTTCCATTCTTCTTGGAGTCCATGTTGGCCTCAGCCCAGGACACCATCTCGTACCATTGATGCTGTGTGTTTTGCTTTGTAGATGCTGGCTGTTACCTCAGCATCTGCAATGTCAGGGGGCCAGAACTCTGCTGGGATAGATATTTGGCATTTTGTGGGGGGGGGGGGGGGTTGCACTGCACCTGTCAGGTTGGATGTTGGCAATATGTGTGTGTGTGTTTGGTATGTTGTTTGTAATATGTGAGTGATTCAGAGCATATCTGTGAATTCCCAACAAGGTTCCTACCATCAGTTAAGAAAGCCTTGTGATTATCCTTAGTGTCCTGTACAATTTGTATCTTCATAGGTTCATAGGTTCATACTAGGCTATCCACCCTTGGGCATTTATAAGCCTAGCCAGAATGTGTGTGGCTTTCGCCACCCCTTGCTATGTGAATATTATGGCCATTTAGGATTTACTTTACTGTGCCTCTGTCTGGACGTGGCACAGTGAAGACCCCCAGTGTACATCTATGATCACCCATCCACTTGGCAAGATTCCTGTTGAAGAGAGTCAGTGAAGGGCTCTGCCTAACATGGAGTGGGATTCCGTTCCAGGGTGTAGGGAGCCTCTGGGTTATGTATCTGTCCCTCCAGCACATCCTATTTCATTATGTGTTGAGGTTGACATCTCTCACTCTCACAGCTGCAATGGATTTGGGTTTTCTGGGGTGGAGCATGTCCATTAATCCTGTGTTGGACATGGCCTTGTACAACAGGCATACAATGCCTCTGAGTAGGCAGTATGTGACTGCATACAGCTGGGGTGTCTACAGCCAGGCAGCACATGGCATATATTTGAGACCCTTTATCCTCTTGGTGAGGTACCTTTGAGGTCTTTCTAACAGCTGCAGGTGTTGGGTAAGGTACATCCCAAATGAGGCATTGTACTAAATTATGGTCCTGATAAGAGAACAGTATAGGGGCACAATGACCTCTGTTGATGTAGATGTGAATCCTTTCATGATAAGGTGGCCAACATAGATGGTCTTCCTAGCCACATTGGCAATGTGAGTGTCACATGACAGGTTACTGTCCACTTGTGTCCCTAGGTCCCTGATTACTCAGTCCATACATAATGGATTACCACCTATGTGGTAATTTGTGAGTACCTTGTTTGGTATTTGGTGAGACATTCATACTGTCCAGTGTCTTCAGGAAGGCTGAGTGGGGTTCCTGTGTATGAGAGTGTGGTCTGTAGCATGCTACAGACTGTACAGCAGTTTTGCCTACGGTTAGTTGCACATGGGTGGTCTTCGATGCTTCGTGCATTGTCAGTTACCTGGACGTGTGGGTATCTGTGCTGAATATGTACACTCCCCCTCCTTTTATGTTTTGGTCCAGGTTTTGGGGCCATAACGCATGATATGAGGTATAACCTGGTAGTGCTGGTGTGCTCTCAGGAGCCTTGCTGCAGGTGTCTGTCACTGCACGGACATCAATGTTCTCCATACTGGGGAGGGCCTCGGGAGCATGCATGTTGATGTTTACATGTCTGGCATTGGGCAGCATTACCCTTATGTTTCTTTCCACTTATGTTTTCTAGGGAGGTGGGTTAGTCTTTTCAGCCTTGCCTACAAAAGGCTCTATGGAGGTGGCAAGAGCCTTATCCAATATCCAGACACCCAGGGGTAACTGGTGCAAGCCATCCCTGGCACAGCAGCGTGGCTTGTCAAGCATGACATCCCAAGCAGACAGACATTGGATCCCCTTGGAATGACACCAGTAATTGTGCCACTTGTTAAAGCTGATCATTCTGTGTTTGTACTGTGGCATCATTCTTGGTGAGGATAGGATGCTGCACAAGGTCAGTGTCATACTGGCCTGGACTACATAATCGGAGATCTCATCTATGTCTCTTTTCATGTAGTCCGGGGAGGTACATCTCAGGTCATTCACACCAGCATGGACAATGACTGCATCATATTTCTACTTGCTTTGGGGTGACCTGCATACTTGTGTTATGTGGGGTATTGTAGCAGCCTACAGACAGCTTACTGTACCCTTTCCCTTGTTCAGTCTGGTGAGCAGGACAGCAGTGTGTCTGACTATGGAGTCACCTATTACAACTGTATCAGGCATGTTGTTTCTCCTTCTGGCCTGTGACTGCTTGGCACACCAGCTTTGTGTACTATGTGTTGCATGTGCTATGTTTGGAGGTAGTGGTTGCTTGGGTGTCAGATTTGGAGGCCTCTGTTGATGTGTGTTTGTAATTAGAGCCTCTGGGAATGTTTTTCTGTGTTTATGTCTTTGGTTTGCAGTTGTGATAGGTCTATGTGAGACTGGATTTGTGGTGTGTGTGGTTACCTTCTCCTCCTGACTAGTTTTGACAGTACTGAGTTGAGAGAGATCAGCCTCCGGTTTGGATAAATGGTTGCATCTCTCACATATATTTGTATTTCTTGGGGGGAGGTGAAGGTTGTCTGTGTACATGGGGCAGGTGTAACATTGCCTCAAGATTCACATATTCAACTTGTTGTAGCTGGTCTTAGTAGATTGTATGAGTGGACATATTTTATTGCCATACTACTGATCAGAGATTACTTCCCTTTTTAGGTTTGCTCTATCATGTAGTAGCTTCCTCATTCTCTTGCATGGTTTGGTAATGGCTGGAGTCCACCATGCCAGATGCCTGTGTGTATGGCATTGTGTCTTGGTTTTATTTGGGATTGCATAATCCATACATTCCTGGCAGTGTTCATGGAATGCCTGTATAACAGGTTCTGAGGTGTGGCCCATATTTTGCACCTGCACTGGGCCTTTAATGGATTCCACATCAGTTTGGAGGAGTGCAACATTTGCTTTACACATGTTGTTCACTGTGGTTTTCTGGCCAGGGACTGTGGTCAGGATGTGTATATCCGTTGTGATTACCCTATGGTCTGATCTTACCAGTGAGGGATACACTTCTCATCTTGCCATCCAGTACCCATGTTGCTGATTATCACATCCAATATGCTTACCCCTCTTGTGGGAGTGGTACGTTGTTCCTGAGAATTTTGGTTCATAGAGTCTAGGAACCTTTGTCCTAGGGTGTTGGAGCTAGAATAATGCTCCCAGTCAATGTTTGGGTATTTTCAGTCACCCACTATAATGTGGTTTGGAGGGCTTGATATATTCATGTATTCCAACATAGGCCAAGTGCAGTTCCTGGTGTTAGGATGGTAGTCTGTAGCAGGCTATAAACTGGGAGGCAGTTTTAGCCACTGTTACTTGACCATGGCTAGTCCATGCTGCTTCTTGTTGTGGTACCAACATGGGGGTGTGGTTATCCTTGACAGTTATTGCTAGTCACCCTCCTTTTGTAGCTTGTTCCATGTTTTGAGGCTGTACAGCACAGTATGAGGTGTAACCTGGTAGTGTTAGGGTGCTGTTGTAAGCCTTGACCCAGTTTTCTGTTACAGGACAGATATCAACATTCCCATACTGGGGGAGTTTAGACTGCATGCATCTTACTGTTTAGACTTCTGGCATTGGGTAGCATTACATCTAGGTTTTTATCCCTTGTGATACCTATGGAGGTGGGTTTGTGTTTTGAGCCTTACCTATTCAAGGCACGCTGTGGGTAACAACAGCCTTTGCCAGTATCCATAAGGGCAGGACTGATAGGTGCACGCCACCCCTAGCAGGTGGAGCATCATGTCATGCTCAGCATGTCATCCCAGGCTGGCACACAATGGATCCTCTTTGACTAACAGCAATACTTCAGCCAATTATTGCAATTGATCATCTCATCTTCATATTGTGGCATCATGCTTGGTGAGGGTAGGATGTTAGTCAGGGTCATCAAGTTTGCATATACTACATGGTGTTACATTGCTTAACACATGGCAATCATGCCTCAGGTGGTGATGCAGGGCTGCCTCTGTCAGATGCACATACTACACTCCCTGTACATGTTTGAGAGCAGGTTATGTCATTTTAGGCATCCCTGCTATTATATGAGTGAGTCAGAGAGGGGTATCATTCCCAGGGTTCCTACTGAGCCAGTGTATGTGCTATGTGTTGCCTCTTTGCTAAGGCCAGGGCATACTGGGCACGCCTCCTTCTGCCTACTGGGGCAGGCTCAGGTTGTTCCTTCTCTGAGTCACGCTCTGCCTGTGATGGCCTTGGCAATGGTGGGGGGCTGTTTGGCCCGGCCCTATGCTGGTCCTGCTGCAGCTGTTTTTGCAGGATCATGTTATGTAGCATATCACATACCATGACAATTTGGGTACATGTAGTTGGTGAGTACTGCAAGGCTCCACCAGATGTGTCCAGACACCGGAACCGTGACTTGAGCAGCCCAAACACATGCTCTATTACATTACGTGTTTGTGCGTGTGCCTCATTATGGCATTCCTGTTCAGGTGTGTGTGCATTTCTGATGGGTGTCATCAGCCACGGCTCCAGTGCATAACCTGCATCCCCCACTGGGTGTCCATGTGGGATGTCCCCATTGGCAAATGTCTGGTACAGCTGCGTTAAATGCCAGATATGGGAATCATGGTAGCTCCCAGGGCAGCCAGTACACACATTCATTATTATGCCCTGGGCATCACACACGACCTGGCAGTTGATGGAGGGGAAGCCCTTGTGGTTTATGTAGGCCCTACCCCGCTCACCGGCTGGTGCTTTGATGCATATGTGCGTGCAGTCTAATGCACCCACTACCTCAGGGTATTCTGCTATTTGCTGGAAGAGACGCATATTACTGGCCAATACCTCACGGGCATTGGGGAAATATACATGATCACCGACATGTGCTGACATGGCATCCAGGAACTGGTGCAGTACCCTGGAGGCTGATGCCTGTGATATCCCCATCATATCACCAGTTGGTCTCTGGAAGGTACCTCTTGCTAGTAGTCTTAGGCCAACACATACCTTGGTTTCCACTGGGATGAGTTCCCCTCTGTTGGTTCTGTGTGTGAGGCATGGCCTGCACAGCTCGACAATTTGCTGCAGGAGGTCTCTGTCCACTCTATAGCGCTCCACTATCTCCAGCTCATATAACCCATGGTAGGTGACCCTGGGCCTGTACACTCTTCTCCGTCTCCCCACTGTGGGTTGTCTGGCACCATTTGCATTGTCACCACCCTCAGCAAGTCGCCTATGTCTCCTTATGACAGCTATGGCAGCCCCTAGCATTTCTGCTCTGAGTTAAGCTTTTTCAGTTTTCACTTCTAATAGCTTACTCCTGTCTTGCAGTGTCTCTTGAGAGAAACATCCTGCACTGCTGTTTGCAGAGTTTTAAGTGCTGGGCTGGGCTACTATTCTGCCTGTGTAATTACCTGCTTCTAATTGTTTTCACCTGCTAGCTCCAGCAGTATTCCCTGCTAGCTTCCTACTAATTCTGTTCCTTCCTTTTTCCTTTCTGTTTCCTCAGGGGGGAGCAACGCTCATACCAGCGGAAACACACTCACAGTGGCTTACACACTCGCACACATGCTTACACAGTTTAGAAACTACTTATTCGGGTTAAAACACGCGCACACCAGTGCAAACAGTCTTACAAGTCTGCCAACAGGCTCCCACATGCTCAGTCTGCCTTACACGCGCGCACACTGCCCTACTCGCGCCTCATGGTGTGAACACGTGTGCATGCACGCCCAGCAAGAAACTTTGGTGTTGGCAACAGTGTACACCTTCCATTTCTTGACTTTCCCATGCTTATCTTGTGGCACTCCTCTATCCATGATATGTGTCTGACATCTGTCACGTAACACTGACCTCCAATGAACTGCATTTATTTCTGCCATTCCCCCCTGTGATGTCACCTATCTCCTACTCTGTTCCTCCCCCTTATGTAATTCTTACACTACTCGGAATGTGCTCATTTGCTATGTGACAGTGGGATTCAGTATCCTAACACTCATTTACATCAGATTGCCTACTAATGCTTAGTTACATGTCTTAGACTCAGCTTCCCCCTTTAGCAACCACTAAACGGTGGCCATGTTGTTTTTGGTCTGCTGGTCCCTGCATTGTAAATCCATGTATTGCATATAACCCACATTTGTGGGTTTATAACCTTCATTTTTATGTTTTATATAGCGCAGCCCAATATTTATTTCTCATATTTGCATCGGGGTACCTTGCCAATGGCCACATATTTGGCCATTGGCATGCTGCCTGACACATATGCACCCTTTATTTGGAGCTGACATGGCTCCATTGTGTTATTTGCAGAAATGTACTCAGTTGTCAACTGAGTACATTTCTGCAGCTAACACGACTCTTACACGGGCTGGTTTGAGCTTCGTGGATCGCTAATCTACCTCATTTGCATGCCTTTCGGCTGCAAGTGAGGTGATTAGCATATCCACGCCCAGTCTGTGTAAGAGACGTTTTAGCTGGTCTCTTACATGGAATTTCAGGCTGTTCCTGGATCGCAAGGGCTGCATGGAGTCTTACACTACTCTTAGACTCCATGCAAGCCTTCGTGAATCCTGCCTTGGTCTTTTCTATCACAACCAAATATTTCTTACACCCTCCTGCAATCCCTCCCTAGCTCAGTCACTCCTTCTACCCTGTCTTCTTTACACTGCCCTTGTCCTTATTAATGTCCAGACATCTTTTCTCGCTATACTAGAGCAAACATATAACAAAATAGCCAGATTTGCCTCCAATTTCCCATACAAATCCCATCACTGCCTTGCCCTTAAGACACTCCAGTGACCTGAATTCCCTAAACAACTACTTCTTACTCAACTACATATTACACACTTTATCCTGAATGATCCCTCTTTCTGCCCCTCTATCTCTAATCAACTTTCCTACTATAACCCCCAATGCCACCTCTGTACTACCAGCAAACACCTCCTTGACAAATACAAACCCAATAAAAACATTGGACAGTCCCTTTATAAATACTCCATAGCCCATGCTTGGAACTTACTCGCTCTCAATATAAGAAGCACTCCTCAAAAATACCTGTTCAAACAAGAACTTAAACTTTATCTACAAAAGACGTGGTCCTGTCCTTGTCAACCCCCCACTTGACTTATTGTCCCTTCTTATCTACATAATTTTGATTTCTTCATATGCCCTGCACCTTCTGTTACCTTTCCCTTTTTTTCCTATTTTTAAATGCACAAAAAAAACCTGAAATATACACACACACACACACACACATATAAAATAGGTTCTCGTATTACTATTGACTCTTTGTACATTGGAATGACCTCATGTATGGTATTCCACTAAATTAGATGCTCTGTTTTTTTTAGTATTTTTTAAGATTTATAGATTTGTTACCTGTACTAGACTTATGTTATGTCATGCTATAACTTATTAGTAGACTTATGTTATGTTATCCATTAATTATATAACTTTTGTAATAATTGTTAATTTTCTGGAGCTTTTCTCCTTGGGTCTCCACTGAAAATGGGCCCCTGGTTCAGCTGGAGTAACCTGGTTAACAAATGTCAATAAATAACTAAATCATGTGCTGCATTATGTGTGCATAAAACTATACATGGAAATATGACTGTTTAATAATAATAATAATAATAATAATAATAATAATAACCTGAAATATACAGGTGCAATTGCCTCATAGTGACAAGCATGAAAAGAAACTTTGCCCCAAAACTCCATGTCCACCCACAATTAGCACACAATATACCTAATGCAACCAGATTTCTTGTAAAACCAGTGGTAAAGTAATTCAGCTAAAGTCATATTGACCAAGTAATGAATTACTAACGGATTTATAGTAACTTAAAGTATGGGCAGAGTATCAAAATACTCACCTCAGTGTCCAAGCCAAATACTAGCAGCAGTAGAGCACTGCTTGCCACTAAACCACTAAAGTCCACTTCTGTCACTCAGAATACCAGACAGAGAAGGATGGTAGGGAAAAGAAGGGCTTCTCTTTTATTCAGAAGGAAGACCCCTGCTTCTGTTCCTACTTAAATCAGCAACCCCAAAAACCTGAAATAAAAGGAAACAAAAGACTGGTGAGATTCAAACTTCAGTATCAGAAACACTGAAGTAAATTCTCCTGACAGTATGTAGCTTAATCCCCCCCAGCACCTCCCCCCAACACACACACAATCCATCCTCTAAAACAACTACCTCACTTGAAGGCAAAAAAACTATTAACTACCTAATCCACTTTCCTGACAATCCAAAACCTTCCCCCATTCTTAGCTAAAACTAAATCATGGATGATAATTTGTAAATACTGAGCACCCCCATTAGCAGGAGTACTAGAATAAATAAGTCTACCTAGCAAAATCCAGTTGTTCTACAACTCCACACTAGGGACATGGTACATACACAATAGTGACTGTGAATAGACATATTGTAAAATCAACAAAAAAGTAATTCAATTAATGTGTTAAAGAAGTAATCATTTTGTAGCAATCTTTGAGTAACAACTATAGAGGAAGGATGTCAGAATGTTCCCCTCCCCCTCCAAATCAAAAACTGGCAACATTAGAATACTCACTGACAAACCTCTAAACTCTACCAAAGTAGCTGGAACCACTGCTCTTCCAGAATACCAGAGAGAAGAAAGGAGTAGCTCTTTCTTTCTATCTAGAAGGAAAATCTCTTCACAGGGTTGGGAGGGTGGCCTAATGGTTAAGGTGTGTGCCTTATGTACACAAGGTGCACAGTTTGAGTCTCACAAGGGATAATTGACCAGACTTAAAAAGGCTCACAAGGGCAGTTAGCTTAGTACTAATCTATGAACCTATGTTCAGGAAGCTAACTAAATGTCATCCTATTGCCTATGCCTTCCTAGCTGCCCAAGAAAACAGAAGACCCTCCCAAAATTACACCTTATCTTCCAGCTCATTTTAAAGCAAGGATAAATAAATGCAGATTAAACTATGTTACTGAGATGCATATCATCACCTCTGTACCACATTGGGTCCTGGTCAGCAAAATACCTGTTCTCAAGAGCTGAGAAACCTAATGAAGGTGCTACCCTAGCAAAAACGTGGTTATCAAACATCCTGGCCACTTAACTTCAAAACTATTGGCAAACCACCACAGCAATTTCTGGATAACAGCAGAGCAAATTAAAACTACTTCTGGAAATCTCTGCTTAATCAGCATAAGGTGCGTATGTTCATTGGTGTGTACCAAGCTAATGGCCCTGGAGCCTTTACAAGCCTAGCTCATAGAAGTGCCCTGGCATCATGCTGCCCAACATTGGTTCCCAGTGCCTCTATAAAGTATAGCCACTGGCGTGATCCCTGGGGTGGACTTTTTATTTCCCATCCACTCATCAAGATTTCTCTTGAAGAGGGCCAGTGAGGTGCTCTGCTTGATATGTATTGGAAGTCTACTCCAGAGCATGGGATCTTATATAATCCAAGACAGAAGCCTAAGATTATGTACAACACATAGGTCATTACATCCTAAATGCATCATAAAAGACAGTAATTCTGCATGCTGCATGTACCTCATCCAGTATAACTAAAAAATGATTCCAGCACATTTCTTGGCAAACTGGCCAAAAAACATCTTAGACTTCTGGATCAAGACTTAGAAATAGATCTCTAGGCCTCACCATTGCACACCTAACAACCCAGAAAACAAATGAATGGCCAATTAAGGCAACCTTCTACCTCCCTCCCTGAAAAGGAAAAAGTAAATCAATTAAGCTTGCAATGCTTAAAACACTCAATTCAAATAACTCAAAACGTACTACCTAATGTAATCTGAAAAGCATTAGACACCTGTCTTTAAACTCTCTTTATAGCCTCCATCAAGTTACCATTTGCAGCTAAATCTAAGGCCCTAACTATCCTAAAAGAATGCAAAGAATACCTTTCCCCATCAATCCCTTGAGTTTTCAAAGCCCTCCTAATCCTAACAGTCTGCTCCTATTGCTACAGACTTACCATCCTGCCACTAGAATATAAAACCCATTTTTCTGCCGGTCAGTGATTTCCTTCATGTTAGCACCCATGCCACCTAGCACAACATGACATTCATACTCCAAAGTTAGCACCCATGTCACTGGGCATAATTTTCATACTCTCATGTTAGCACTCATGCCACCATGCACAATACAACATTCATACTCCCATGTTAGCACACATGCTACTGGGTACAATATGACATTCATATGTCCATGTTAGCACTCATGCCACCATGCACAATATGACATTCAAATTCCCATGTTAGCATCCATGTCATCAGGCACAATACAACATTCATACCCTCACGTTTGCACCCATCCAACTCAGCATAATGCAGCATTCATACTCCCATATTAGCACCCATTCCACTGGGCACAAAACAACATTCTTACTCCCATCTTAGCACCCATGTCACCAGGCACAATATTTCATTTATACTCCTTCTCGGCACCACCTAATGACTTTGACCCACTTAATCTATTTTAGATCAACTTAACCAAATGACTACTTCAAACTGAATGATAGCAACACCCCTCCATTTATGATTACCCCAAACCTTGCACCTACATACATGAGAACCAAGAGTAACAACCACAGCACATACCTACTGTAGCTACCTATAATATCATAAAAAACTTTTCTACAAAACCCTTAATAAGAGTATCCCAAATGGAAGCCAAACATTTGCTGACATTACATAACTTCACCCCTTTCAACATTTTCACAATACATCAATGTTTAGGATAATCCCTGACACCTGAAAATCTAGCTGCTGTATTAAGTGCTACAAAGTGGACCCTAATGGCACTCACTGCTTTACATGATAACCAAATACCTAGCTATTAACTGCACAGACCACTTCTGCTCAATAATGGGCAAATTCTACAAAAGCCGTAGATACAGCTAGCCTTGCTCCATAAGGTTTTCCTTGATGATATAGCCCAGAACTGAGCACTAGACACCCCACTATACTTTTCCAGGCAACCACATCTCTTCTGGTACTACCACTGTTCTTTCCTGTGCCTCAGGAACCATCACTCAAAACCTGAGTCAGAAATACTATTATCATGGTATGGAACATGGAAAAACAAATAGATAGGTAAACTTAACAAAGAAACACCGGCTGCTGAAGTTCGGCAATAAAGGTTCCACAGATCCTCTGATATTCACCACTTAATATTTATTCCACGACAACACTGCACACAGGTATTTAGACCAAATCCTCTAGGCATTACACACAATATATTACTGTTCATCTCCATACGGTTGTTGCAATAGATTCCAAACAATACCTTTCAGGCTGTATTATAACATGCTTAGCTCAAAAAAAGGCAAGTTAATCCTAAGGTAGTACAATAGAAACTTCCTCAGTAAACCCTGTACTAAATCAGACTTATTTCATCTCTTTGTCAGGGTCTTGACTACCACTAAATTGTCAGAATAAAAAAACAGTGCCTGTTACTCAATTCCATTTTTTTAACCTGAAACAGCAACCTAAATGGACATTAACTCCAAAAAGTTAATGCCTTTAACTCCCATAAATTAATGTCTTTCTTCCCACTCCCCTGGCCCCACTGCTGGCCACTGAACTGCAAACCATTTGCCCTGGAAAGATGCTCACATGCCTAAACTGCAGCAGCATCTGTGTATCTCTACAGGTCCACAAAAGATACCCAGTCTTCCTGCCAAAAGGACACACCATTAAAGTGACAATGGAAGTTATCCTAAATAGCCATGTACTCCCTAACCACTCTGGGCACACTAATCTGATAATACTTATACCAAAATAATTTTAACAAATTATCTACAGACCTGTTGAAGGCTCTTCCACATCACGTAGCCTGACATGCAAAAGTCAGCAAAGCCAAGATCTAATTAAGATCTTTAACCCTCACCTTCTCTTTGCTAAGCATATCCACAATCTTGACTTTCAACTTGCCTAACTTTTCACCCTGCAGGTTAAACAATCTTAACTATTCAACCACCTCCAGCCCTAAGAAAGTTAAAGCTTTGACTGGACCCTCCTACTTATTGTCAGCTAGCAATACTATCACTTCTCTGTACATTTGCACTAAAAGATACATATGCCCTTCTCCACAGCTTCCTCCCCCCCCCCAAAATAAAGTAATGCAACTAATGCACAGCTCTTTGAACTGAAAACTGCCTTTGTCAAATCCAGTAGAAATCTCTACTAAAGGTCTGAAATATGTTGCAGGCCACTGCAGAGCACTTCAGCATCACTGGGATTGGGTCAGTCAAGCTATTGAGGTAGCTTCAGTGAACGCAAAAAGAAGGAATACTGTTCACCAAACTATATATATATATATATATATATATATATATATATATATATATATATATATCTATATATATATATATATATATATATATATATATATATATATATATGTATGTATATATATATAGAGAGAGAGAGAGAACGAGAGAGAACAATACCTTTCATGTCTTGAGTGAAAAACAAAACCAAGCAGGACAGCTTTAACTTAGTACTTTTGTTCTTGCATTTAATAGCAAAACTTCTTTAGAACCATTTATTTTATGTAGTTGTTTGTTCTTCAGTTTGGCGTTCATAGGTTCATAGGTGTGTACTAGGCTAATGGCCCTGGGGCCTTTACAAGCCTAACCACAGGATTCACCTGGCATCATGTCACCCAACCTTAGTTCCCAGTGTCTCTGTCGAGTAGAGCCACTGGAGTTATCCCTGGGGTAAATTTTCTATTTCCCATCCCCTCATCAAGATTTCTCTTGAAGAGGGTCAGCGAAGTGCTCGACTTGACATGTATGGGAAGTCTGTTCCATACCATGGGCAGTCTTTGGATTGTGAACCTGTCCCTCCAGTACATTCTGCTGATTGTGGTAATGAGGTTGAGGTCGCTGGAGCATGTGGTGCAGAGGGATTGGAATTTCTTTAAATGTAGCATTTGCAACAGAGCTAGGTCAGACATGGCTTTGTAAGTCAAGCAGAGATTGCCTCTAAGTAGGCAATATGAGACAGAGAATAGTTAGACTTTTTTGAGTCTGCCCATATAGGATAAGTGTTTAAGACCTAGAATCCTCTTTGTGAGGTACCTTTGCAGCCTCTCCAGTTGTTGCAGGTGTCTAGTGAGGTACATGCCAAATGGGGCATTGTACTCAATGATTGGCCTAATGAGGGAAGAGTAGAGGGAGACAATGACCTCTTTCTTCCTGGATGCAAAACCCTTAGTAATGAGATGTGCCACACAGAAGGACTTTCTGACCACAGTGGCAGTGTGGTGGTCAAAAGAGAGGTTGCTGTCAACCTGTGTTCCCAGATCTCTTATAATGCCTTCTGTGTTTAGTGGACTACCATCAATGTGGTAATTCATGGGAACAAGGTTTTTCCCAAAGGGGATAACGACACATTTTTTGGCACTGAGGTTAAGGCCATGGTTCTGACACCAGCCGTTGGTCTCAGTGAGGCCATTCTGTAGGATGTCAACATCAGTTAGGGAGTTAATAATAGCTCCCAACTTACAATCTTCTGCGTTTTTGTGTTATATAAGTTTATATCCATCTATCTATATATATATATATATATATATATATATATATATATTATATATATTATCTCTCTCTCTCTCCCACTATATATATATATATATATATATATATATATATATATATATATATATATATATATATATATAGGTCCAGGCAGAGTGCTGTCTTCCAGTAGTAAGCCATTTACACCATGGCCAGTCATGAACTGAACTATTCTCGCAGTAGATTTGTCAGCATAATCTCAGCAGACAGCATGGTTACTGTGAGTTAATCTTTTCTAGAAAGGTTCTCTATCCTCATTATCCATTTTGGAGTTCATTGCTTTCACCAGTTTTCCCTAAATTCCTCAAAGCATGGCATACTACCCTTGCAGTCATTTGCAGCCATTGAACTTTATTCATTTAGTACCTCCTCTTTGTTCAAGATTACTTTGTTTGCCTGTTTTCCTACTGATAGAATTGTATATACGCATTTGTTTTAGCTATATATAATTTTGGACAAATCTCTGTCACTTTTCATCTTTGTATCACTCATCAACTTAATTTTCTTGCTGTAGTCTCTTTCTGTTTTTCCTTGCTGAAGTTAACATCCTCTACTTCCCTATCTTTTATGCGCTGTTTTTACTCTTAATAGCTGGCCTCACCTTCCTACTTAGCCACTCACTTACTTATCTGTATTTGCCTATTGTCTTGTTCATTCCAATGGAATGTATATTCCATGAATAAATCCAACTCAACTGACAACTGCATCTCTTTATACTTACATGTGATAATATAATGCAATGGGCCGGATTTACGAAGGCTTGCACGGAGTGTAAGAACAGTGTAAGTCTGCAGACAGGCAATATGTCTGCCGAGCGATTCTGCATTAGCCAGTAGGGGCGTGCATGAGAGCTTCTAAAGCTACTCTTGTATGGACAGTGTTATGGTATGCAAACTACCTCATTTGCTGCTGAAAGCTATGCAAATGAGGTAAAATTGCAATCCAGGAATCACTAACCTGTCCGTATAAGAGTAGTGTTATCTGCAGAAATGTACTCCGTTGGTAACGGAGTACCGTTCTGCAAATAGCAAAACGGAGCAATGACAGCTCCAAATAAAGGATGCATCCAGTTGAGGAAGCATGCCAATGGCCAAATATAAGGCCATTGGCATTTATACGTGTTGCAAAATAATAAAAAAATACTTTTTTCTCCCGATCTCCGATGTTTAAGCATAGCGCAGCGACGCGCAAACATGCAGCGCTCTAAAAAACAGAAAAAAAAAATAAAAGCCAAAAATAGGCATTTCATTAAAATATCCATCTGCCATGCAAGTGAATGGCAGGCTGAAGACAACATGGCTACTGAATAGTGGTTGCTAAGGGGGGAAGCTCAGTGTGAGAGATGTAACCAAGCATTAGTAGGCAATCCTATGCAAATGTGTATAAGGATAGTGAATCCCAATTTTCACTGCCATGTGAACCATGTCCCTAGAGTGTAAGAGTAGGATTAGGGGAGTAACAGAGTAGAAGATAGGTGACATCATGAGGGGGTTATGTATCAAAGACTGTAAGCTTATTGGAGCAGAGTGGCATGTGTTTGCTGTGAGTTACTCAGGAGTGGAAGAGGTGTGTCTACAGTTGTCTGAACTGAAACCCAGAAACTGAAGGCATACGCTGTGGCTACAACCAAAGTTTCTTGCGAAGATGCTTACACTGTGTGCATGTGTGTGCGCTCCTGTAAACCTGTGTAAGCCTGTGTGCGTGTGTGTGCACTCGTGTAAGCCTGTGTAAGGCTGTGTAAGCCTGTGTGCATGGATGTGCACCTGCCTATGCCCGTGTAAGCCTGTGTAAGGCTTTGTGCACGCATGTGCATGTGTTTGTGCTTGTTTGCGCAGCACTGCCCCCTGTGGAAAAAGAAAGGGAAAGGAAGGAAAAGCAGTGGTAGGAAGTTAACCAAGGAGAACTAGCAGAGCTGCCAGGTGAAATCAATCAGAATCAGCCAATTACACAGGCAGTACACTAGCCCAGCCCAGCCCAGCACTTAAAACTCTGCAAAAAACATCCTCCCATGTTTTACTCAGAAACACTGCAACACCGCAGTATACAAAGAGAAGTGAAAACTTAAAAAGCTTAACTGAGGCAAAAAAATGTTAGGGGCTGCCATTGCTATTATAAGGCAACATGTGCAAGATGCTGAGGGTGGTGCCATTGTGAATGTTGCTGAGCAATCCACAGTGAGGAGACAGAGAAGAGTGTACAGACCCAGGGTAACCTACCAGGGGCGACATGAGCTGGAGATAGTGGAGCGCTATAGAGTGGACAGAGAGCTACTGCAGCAAATTGTTGAGCTGTGCAGGCCACGCCTCACACACAGAACCAACAGAGGGAAACCCATCCCAGTGGAAACCAAGGTATGTGTTGGCCTAAGAATACTAGCAACAGGTACCTTCCAGAGACCAACTGGTGATATGATGGGGATTTCACACACATCTGCATCCAGAGTACTGCACCAGTTCCTGAATGCCATGGCAGCACATGTCAGTGATCATGTATATTTCCCCAATTCCCATGAGGTATTGGCCAGCAATATGCGTCTCTTCCAGCAAATAGCGGAATATCCTGACTGTACGCACATACACATCAAAGCACCAGCCGGTGAGTGGGGTAGGGCCTACATCAACCACAAGGGCTTCCACTCCATCAACTGCCAAAGTGTAGTACAGTAGTATGCCTCAAGCCAGTATGATAGGCAACAATACAGACTGAAATGGTGTACCGTACATAGCAGTGCAGGCATAGCAAATGTGTATAAGTGTCAGGTGAACCCCTCATCATATGTACACCCACAGTAACAATCAAGTGTGCCCCTGGGTAGAAATGTACAAAGAATAGCTCTCCCCCCTGTATGTAGAAATGTTGATAAGTCTATGCAAAGTGTCTCATGGAAGCCCTGCAGGCACAGCATAATCCCTGTTGATCTATGACACAAAGATGAGGCCTGCTGTAAAAATACAACCTGGTATTCCATACACATATAGTATAAATGTCTATACTGGGCGTGCTCACACATTCCAACAAATGTAGTGAATTTCATTCAGCATCACACAAAAAGGTCATACTGGGCATGTTCACACACTTAAAAAACGAAGCAAATGTCAGGCAACAACATATTAAAAGGTCATACTGGGCATGCTCACATACTTATGCCAAATACGGAGGTGATAATAAGGGATCTATGGACAAATGTGGATAGACATCTCTACTTCCGGAAACACATTCACAAAGTTGTCAGAAAATCATGCTATGTGTTCACACAAACTGCCAAGGTCCGTGCATGTAGGTCAATGGAGGTTCCCAGTACTCATCAGTCATCAGACCCATCAGAGAGTACCACAACACACTTGCAATTAATCTGACTTGGCACGTTCAGCAGCCAGAAAGACCACTGAAGTACCCTAACAAGAGGATTACTGGCCTCAAACAGTAGCCCCATGCAACAAGACTGAATGTAACCCAATCTCTACTCTGTTGCATACTGTCTACTCAGGAGATCTCTGCCCAACAGACAGGTCCATGTCATGGCTACACTCAGATCTGTTCTGAGTTACAGCTCAATGGCACTAAATATACAGACCCAACTGATATTGCCAACATCCTGGCAGATAGGATCAGTGTTAACTGTACCCCCCTTCACCCATGAAAGAGCACATCTCTATAATGGAAGACTGCAAAGATGCTGTCATCATGGCTGCACAAGTAAAAAACACTCTCCAAAGCCAGTATCACAGCAGCCATGGGACCAGATAACTTCACAGGCTGTGTTTCACACAAACCACGGAACGAACAGGCACCACACTGATGTACCATGTGCAGTCATAGCCTCACCTCATGTTTTGTGCCTGTTGAATGGTGCACAGTGACGGTTATCCCACTACACAAGGGTGGACACACCACGGACCCCAGGAACTAGCACCCCATTAGCCTGACGAGCCCGCTCTTCAAGGCCATGGAATGTATCATCATACAACATATAAAAATTACATTTGCAATCCCCAAACCCTGGACCACAACCATGTTGGGTTTGTAAAATGCAGATCATGTCACCTAAACTTGATAGATGACATTGAAGCAGTCAACAGAACCGTTGACAAGGGTAAGGTGTTTCACACAGCCTATGTTGATCCTGCCATGGCTTACAACCCCACTGCACACTTTGGAAATATAGATAAACCCACTAAACTAGGTATAAATTGCTATGTCACAAGATGTGCTGCCAACAGGCTTACTGACAGAACACACACTGTGAAAGTAGCAGACTCCAAGTATGACTTTAGACCAGTGATAAGTGTAGTACCACAAGGTCCAGTCCTGTGTCTTGTCCTGTTTAGTATCTACTTCCCTGAAGTAAACTTCAACATGGAAGGTCTGTGGCTACTGAAGTTTCCAGAGGACTGCAAACTAGGAGCCATAATTGTAAACGCTACAGATGTGGACATCCTACAAAAGGGCCTCACTGAGACAGATGGCTGTTGTCAAAGCTGTGGGCTCTAGCTCAATGCCAAAAGGTGCATTGTCATCCCCTTTGTTAAAAACTCTGTAGCCAAGAACGACAACATAGGCGGTAGTATACTTAACACTGAAAGTGTGACAAGAGACCTTGGGTCACAGGTGGACATTGGACCCAACTGCGATAATAACATCCCCACAGTAGTCAGAAAATCCTGATATGTGGCACACCTCATCACAAAATGTGTCTCATGCAGAATAGAAGAGGACATTGTTCCCCACTACTCATCACTCACTAGAACTATAATAGAGTACAATGCCACTTTTGCTATGTACCTCACAAGACAACTACAACAACTGGAAAGCCTGCATCAATACCTCACAAAGGGCATTAGCAGCCTGAAATACATGCCATACACAGACCATCTCAAAATACTCCATCAGTAGTCCCTTGCATATCGCCTACTCAGATGTGTTCACTGCCTAACATACAAAGCTATGTCAAACGCAGAGCTGTTGGACATGCTCCACGTAAAACACTCACAATCCCTCTGACCTTCGGACCCAAAACAACGAGTGACATACAAAAGGAAGGGGTGTACCCATTTACCTTATGGATACCCACACCTTCAGATTAGTGGCACAGCATGAGGCCTTGGAAACCATGCAAGTGCAACTAACATTGGGCAAAGCTGCTCATCAGATTGTAGCCTGCTACAGATCACCTACCTTGTCACAGGAACCTCAGTCAGTATTCCTGAGAACAGTGGAAAATATAAAGGTCCTATCAAACACCATTATATGAGGTGATTACAACTACCCAAACATTGAGTTGGAGAATTACTTGTGTACAACATCCTTTGCCCAATGTTTCCTAGAGTTTAAAAGCTCTAACACCCTGGAACAGCTGGTCACCATGTCCACTAGAGGTGACACTATATTGGACATGATCATCACCAACATGGGGTACCAGTGTTCCACAACAGAGATAAAACCCTTGCTGGTAATATCAGATCATAAAATAATCACACTGGACATCCACATCCCGCACCCGAACCCAGTCAATGAAACCACAGTGAAGACATTTTCAAAAGCAAACTGCAAACGTCCCAAGACAAAAGTAGAAAGTTCCAAAGACCTCTTGCTATAGGAGAATGGTATACAAGTTGCCGAATCAGTTACAAGTGCATCCTATGAGCATCTACAGGGATGCATGGATCAAGACAGCACAAATAAAACCAAGATGCACTCCAACAAAAATAAGAAAACAATCTGGTGTTTGTTGGTCATAAATAAGCTAGACAACAGAAGGAGGAAACTAACACCTGATAGAGACAACTTCACTAAAGGAAAGGCATCACTGACATTATTAGGAAGAAGCAATGATTGCTCATAAAATAATTCAAGGACACTTTCAAAAGGCAAATTGCCAAGGACTGTAAGAATAACAACCACAAAGCCTTTGGTAGCTATACCAGACATGTAGGTGTCAACTTCCAAATATGCTGTCAGCTACTGACAAATGGCAAAGAATACACTCAACCAACTTTTATTGCCCATATCCTGGGGGACAACGCTGGCAAAGACTTGATTAAGCTGATAATCAAAAATAACAATATTAAATTGAATAAATTGAATGAGAAGCTTACTTGTCTAGACAGTAATATAAGGAAAGATTTATTATTTGAACATAAAAAAGGAAAATTTAATTCTGTTTTAGTTGAAATAAAGAATTTTGTCAGCAATGGTTTAGAAAATAAAAACAAAAAGTTACAGAGGGATACAATGGATTATAACAACAAAAAAGCATATGCACATTTTAGGGATTACAAAAGGTTTTTTGCAAACAATAATACTGATGATCAGAATAGGCACACAACACATTTTGATAGTGCAGGGAATAGGGAAACAGATACCGAAAGGTACCGTGACACATTGAGTGAGGCTGATGATGCTTTTTTAGACGAACCAGGCCCCCGGAGATCAGAACGGTTGAGGGATCGGAACAGGGGTCAAACTCAATATTACATACACTACAACAGGGGCAACAACAGGGGCAGATACAGATAAATAGTATATTGATAAACACAGCACAATGCACTTTAAATGAAATAACAGAATTTCCTACCTCAAACTCTGAATCATTTTTATTACTTGAACAAACACCTAATGATTTAGTAGAACAAAATCTACAATGGAACAATGACACTAACAATGTTTTAACAGATGAATGTAGGATTACAGAGGAGCATGATGGATTGCATTATGAAATTGTTACTGATGGAGGATTTTCTGTTTATAATTACAGTGACAAAACTTTTGATTCTAATTTTTTATCATTATTTAGGAAAGGTTTTAAATTTATTCCAACATTTAATTTAGATATAGGGAAGGTGCTTTTAAATATTAGAATGTATACTCGGCAGTTAAACCTAAAGATGTTTTTTAAGAGATCTGTGGATACTAGTTCAAATATAATAGAAAACAACTTGAACTTAAAGAGATCAAGTACATTTATCCCACCGAACCATCCCATTATTCATTTATTTGAGAATTTTTGTGAACTACATACAAGGAAAACTTACAAGAATATGAAAAACACTAGGGACAACCTAACTGAAGCTGAGAGATTTTGTTTAAGGCAACTAAGTACTTCAAAAACACAAAGAATTATGAAACCAGATAAAGGGGGTGGGGTGGTGATTATGAACACAATAGATTACCAACACAAGATGACAGAAATGTTAAATGATGAGACGACATATACTAGGGTTTCTAAATATGACATGGTAAAAGCATATACAAAAATTGATTGGCTGTTACACGACTTATTTATTGAAGGTGTATTAATTAAACAAGAGTATGATTATTTAACTACGGAATTTCCTATTACACCTTCTATATTTGGAATACCGAAGGTACACAAAAATATTTCAAACCCTCCCTTTAGACCAATAGTCTCAGCAAAACAATCTAAAACAGAAGCTATGGCACATTATATTGATGTGCAATGTGGTGAGGTAATTAAAGGCATTAAACATATATTAAAAGATTCATGGCATTGTTTGAATACACTAAAAGATATAGACAAACATCAGCTTATAAATACAAATATGGTTACACTAGATATTATAAATTTATTTTCAGTGATACCTCTAGAAGAAGGACTGGAATATTTTGAATCAAGTCTGAAAGCTTTCGGTAAATTTCATACTGTTAAGTGTAGATTAATAGTAGAACTAATGGAGATGGTATTAGAAAATAATTTCTTCCAATTTTGTGGTGAATATTACCAACAAAGTGCAGGTGTAGCTATGGGGGCAAGGTGTGCTCCAGTTTATGCAAACCTTGTACTGGCCATGTGGGAAAGTAGGTATGTCTTTAAAAGTAGGTTTTGGCCTAAGATCAGTATATACTTGAGATTTCTAGATGACATACTTATATTTTGGAAAGGAACAAAGGAAGAATTGAATGATTTTATAGTTTATCTAGAAAGTACCACGTCTTTCTTAAAATTCACTAACAGTTTTAATGAAAATGAATGTGAATTTTTGGACATAAAACTATACAAAAAAGGTGACAGTATAGAATCAACTATATTTAGGAAAAAAACTTTTTCAAATTCCTATCTTCACTTTGACAGCTGCCATCCATATTTCCAAAAACGTAACCTGGTTAAAGGACAGATGGTAAGGCTGTCAAGGATTATAAGTGAAGATGAGGAATTTGTTTTACAAATAGAGTTTTTAATACATTTATTGAGTGATAGGGGATATCCATTTGAATTATTGAATCAGATTAAAAATGAAATATATTCCAAAAGAAAGTCTACGTTTAGGCCAATTATTAAATTTGGATTTTCTAATGAAAATAATGAAAGAAAAAAAGATGATTTTACAAACATGAGTCTGTTACAGTTGCCATATACTCATAATATTAACACAATAGTTGATGGTGTACAAGAAATATGGAGAACAGTATTTAGTAAGCAAACAGATTTAATACAATATATAGGTAGTTCCCCACACATTGTATACACTAGAGGAATGAACTTAAAAGAACATTTTGAAAGTGAAACTATTTACAAATATTCACAAATGAGGAAATGTGGTTTTTGCCGGGGATGTAGGTTCATAAATGATGGACCATACGTTAGTATTAAGCACCATAATCGTACTATCAAATGCCCTGGTCATGTTAACTGCAATACAAAATTAGTTGTTTATTTAGCAACCTGCTTATCATGTCCAGCCTTTTATATAGGCAAGACTATAAGACAATTGAAAGATAGGATTGCAGAACATGACAGGGACATTAAAAACAAAAAAAGCACAAATGCACTTTATATGCATAGTAAAAACTGTAAAAATTTTAAAAGATTTTTGTTTTTTGTGATAGACAGGATACCACAGGGCAGTAGCAAAGAAGGTGATGTAAATGCCCTATTAGAGTTGAAAGAATGTATTTGGCAGTTAAGATTAGATGCATGTAACTGGCCTGGGATTAATGAATACATTTCTACATCTTCCTATTTAAAATTAAAATCACACTGTATTTAAATGAATTATATATATTTTAGAAATTGTATTAGTATAACAATATTTTATGAATTACTAAAGTTTATATATTTATTTATATGAATTTTAAAGTTTTTTTAACAGTGTTTAATTATTGATATTTATTAGTAACAATAATATTATTTTTATTGGTTAGTCTGATCTGTCCTATATTGTGTTTTAGATACAAAAATGAAATTAATTAATGTAATATGTTTCCATGGAAGTTGATTAATTAATTGATGGGTGAATCACTATTTATAAAGCAGCTGCTGCATTCATAAAATTACTCTGAAGAAACCCACGAAGCACAACGGGTGAAAGCGCTAAGTCTTTTCATGGTTGTTTATATGTATTGAAGAGTTCGTTTTTTGTGGTCTTAATAAATGAGTTCATGATCCGGTCTTGTTTCCTGGCTGTAACTTACAAGTTTGCTTGGCCGTATACATTTCTTTACTTCCCTGAAGTAAACTTCAACATGGAAGGTCTGTGGCTGCTGAAGTTTCCAGAGGACTGCAAACTAGGAGCCATAATTGTAAATGCTACAGATGTGGACATCCTACAAAAGGGCCTCACTGAGACAGATGGCTGTTGTCAAAGCCGTGGGCTCTAGCTCAATGCCAAAAGGTGCATTGTCATCCCCTTTGTTAAAAACTCTGTAGCCAAGAACGACAACATAGGCGGTAGTATACTTAACACTGAAAGTGTGACAAGAGACCTTGGGTCATAGGTGGACATTGGACCCAACTGCGATAATAACATCCCCACAGTAGTCAGAAAATCCTGATATGTGGCACACCTCATCACAAAATGTGTCTCATGCAGAATAGAAGAGGACATTGTTCCCCACTACTCATCACTCACTAGAACTATAATAGAGTACAATGCCACTTTTGCTATGTACCTCACAAGACAACTACAACAACTGGAAAGCCTGCATCAATACCTCACAAAGGGCATTAGCAGCCTGAAATACATGCCATACACAGACCATCTCAAAATACTCCATCAGTAGTCCCTTGCATATCGCCTACTCAGATGTGTTCACTGCCTAACATACAAAGCTATGTCAAACGCAGAGCTGTAGGACATGCTCCACGTAAAAAACTCACAATCCCTCTGACCTTCGGACCCAAAACAACGAGTGACATACAAAAGGAAGGGGTGTACCCATTTACCTTATGGATACCCACACCTTCAGATTAGTGGCACAGCATGAGGCCTTGGAAACCATGCAAGTGCAACTAACATTGGGCAAAGCTGCTCATCAGATTGTAGCCTGCTACAGATCACCTACCTTGTCACAGGAACCTCAGTCAGTATTCCTGAGAACAGTGGAAAATATAAAGGTCCTATCAAACACCATTATATGAGGTGATTACAACTACCCAAACATTGAGTGGGAGAATTACTTGTGTACAACATCCTTTGCCCAATGTTTCCTAGAGTTTAAAAGCTCTAACACCCTGGAACAGCTGGTCACCATGTCCACTAGAGGTGACACCATATTGGACATGATCATCACCAACATGGGGTACCAGTGTTCCACAACAGAGATAAAACCCTTGCTGGTAATATCAGATCATAAAATAATCACACTGGACATCCACATCCCGCACCCGAACCCAGTCAATGAAACCACAGTGAAGACATTTTCAAAAGCAAACTGCACACGTCCCAAGACAAAAGTAGAAAGTTCCAAAGACCTCTTGCTATAGGAGAATGGTATACAAGTTGCCGAATCAGTTACAAGTGCATCCTATGAGCATCTACAGGGATGCATGGATCAAGACAGCACAAATAAAACCAATATGCACTCCAACAAAAATAAGAAAACAATCTGGTGTTTGTTGGTCATAAATAAGCTAGACAACAGAAGGAGGAAACTAACACCTGATAGAGACAACTTCACTAAAGGAAAGGCATCACTGATCATCATTAGGAAGAAGCAATGATTGCTCATAAAATAATTCAAGGACACTTTCAAAAGGCAAATTGCCAAGGACTGTAAGAATAACAACCACAAAGCCTTTGGTAGCTATACCAGACATGTAGGTGTCAACTTCCAAATATGCTGTCAGCTACTGACAAATGGCAAAGAATACACTCAACCAACTTTCATTGCCCATATCCTGGGGGACAAGTTCAGTGTAAACTTCCCCCCATCACCCCCAAAAGGGCCTGTGTCCATCAGAGAAGGATGCAGAGCCCCAGACGTCATGGACATGCAGGTAAAGACAGCCCTCTCCAAAGCCAAGAACACAGCATCAATGGGACTGGATGGTGTCGCAGGCTGCATCTTACACTAGGGCCAAAAGGAACTACACCCTCACCTACATTCACTGCCCAGACTCAATCATACCACAGGGCATGTACCCAAAGAATGGCATACACTAACAGTCATCCAGTTCCACAAAGGGGGTGCCACAACAGTACCTGTAAACCATTGTCCTATATGTCTCCTCAGCCTGGTCTACAAAGCTATTGAGCAAATAGTCATGGAACCCATAAACAGAGACATTGGGGCCCTCCAGACACTGGACTCTACACAACCTTGCCTTGTTAAAGGCAGATCCTGCCTCCTAAACATAGTTGACTTTCTTCAAACAGTTACCAAGGACATAGATGGAGGTGAAAGTAGTCCACACAGCCCACCTGGACCTCACTAAGGACTTTTTACACCATTCCCCACTCTGTCATCATGGATACGCTTACCAGCCTGAACATCAACAGCTATGTCACAAGATGTGTGGCCAAGTGGCTCTCAGATGAAACACACATGTTCAGAGTTGCGGGTGCCATGTCCGACTCTAAGACAGTCACAAATGGCATCCCACAGGTCTTGGTCCTGGGACCCACCTGTTCAGTAGACACTACTCAGAGTTACAGGCAAGCATGGGAGAAGTATGGCTGAACAGGTTTGCAGATGACTGCTAACTGTGGTCCATAATCGACTCAATGGCTGACACACACATCCTCTAGCAGGGGCTTACAGAGACAGATACCTGGTGTCAAAACAATGCCCCAAGAAGAATGACAAAGAATGCATAGTCATCCCCTTTGGCTAAAACAAAGTGCAAACAAATTACCACATAGGTGGTACTCCAGTATGTATGGAGAAAGTCATGAAGGCCCTATGGACACAGTTAGATAGTAAACTCTCCTTTGATGATCACATGGCCAAAGTGTTTAGACATTCCTTCTATGTAGCCCACCCAATGTCACTTAATGTAACCCACTTTGTCTAGTCTGATGATGTCACCATCTTACAAATATACCTTTTGAAAGTCAAATTCACAGTAATGTGTATAGCGCATTGTGTAAATGCATACACCTGTAGTATCATAAACCAGTTAGGTAGGGGTTTGAATCCTGCATTTGACAACTGTCTGTTTGTGTGTGATCTCCTTTGAGAGGAGCAATCTTTCTGGAGAGTACTCAAACACCTTAAAAGTGGTATACTAATCGTTGTCAGGTCTGATGATGTCACCATCCTACAAATATACCTGTGGAAAAGCAAACTCACAGTAATGTGTATAGCAGGTTGTGTAAATGCATACTCCTGTAGTAACATAAAGCAGTTAGGTAGGGGTGTGAACCCTGCACTTGACAAGTGTGTGTGTGATTTCCTTGGAGAGGAGCAACCTTTTTGGAGAGTAGTCAAACACCTTAAAAGTGGTATACTAATCTTTGTCAGGTCTGATGATGTCACCATCCTACAAATACACATGTGGAAAACAGAGCTCACAGTAATGTGTATAGCGTGTTGTGTTAATACATACTCCTCTTGTATCATGAAGTAGTTAGATAGTGGTTTGAATCATGCACTTGGTGAGAATGTGTGTTTGCTCTATGTGTGTGACACTGTTGGTCAATGGGTTGTGGGTTTTGCTTTTACTACTGTATGACATATCAGTATGACACCAGTATGTGCATTGAACATGTGAGTTAGCTGTGTGCCAAATACATATACGTACATGTGACCTCAATTATTGCATGTGTGGGAACCCTGCTTTCTCCAACAACACATCTGACATTTTTTCAAGAGTGTGCTGCTGCTTTCCAGACCTTAGGTCACATCTGTATGCTTGTGACAGGGCCAGCCACTGCAGTGATCCCTGGCCTAGGTCATCCGTGTCACACAAACTCATTATGGTTTCGATTGAATTGTGTGAGTGAGGGTTTATGGCCGAGGTATATGCCAGACCTGTTCAAATGCAGCAGGGTCTATCAATGATGGCTATTCATTACAGGTGTACAACAACCTTTGTGGATATGCATGCAGACCCCTTATTGCTTATGTGATCCACTGAGGGATTCAAACATACCTTTGGAAATGTGATTATCAAAGGAGAGATGACGTACCACTTGCTTGCATGTACACATCGGTACCTGTTCTTCATGGCGGAGGCTACTACCTATGTGGTACCGTGGGGATACTATGTTCCGTAAAGTTAGATGACTATGCTTTGGTTGGCTTATAGCTTTACAGCATGAGTTTGACAACAGGGATCTCTCTGTGTGATACCCTTGTGGAGGATGTGTGTGTCATCTGGAGAATGCATAATAGGTCACAGTATGCATTACCACATGTGGACGGACATATCCCTACTGTGATTGCTTGTACCTAAGAGAGCTATATGCCAAACAGATGTGGTCTCAGTAATGGGTGCAGGTGAATACCACTGGTTGCTGGCATACTATACCTGAAGTGTCCAAATGTTACTGTGTGTCCTGCATCTGTGTGTCAGTTGTCAAGACATCATCTAATAATTGGTTATGGTCAGGCTGTTGAAGTTGTGTATACTACCAGAATGCAAAACAATGACAGATAGTAACAGTATCACCCACAGCACAGTGTCAAACCATGTCATACACACATGTGTAGTCAAGTTCCAAAATGTGTGTGGTACAATGCATACTGGCCACCAATCAAGACTTTGGAGTGTTACTGTGTAATACAGGGCATGTCACCCTGCCCATGTGCCCACTATGTACGTAAATGCAGACAGTGCACCTCCACCATGTTCACAAATGTACACCTGTAAATCTGTGCCACACACATCCCACACATACTGTCCACTCTCTAACACATGCTGCCAATACTACACACATCAGCCAAGTGGCACGTGGGTGGACAATACACTATTGAAACTAACCCTGGTGTAAACATTACTACCTTGACAATCATAGCTTACATGCATCATGCCTGCTCAGCTACACCTTCAAGCATATCATTACACTCTACTGCTGACAACATGCTAACATTGCTATACTGCTATAAAGTCACCCTGTGCATCAGCACCATGGTAGCCTGTTCCTGCATCGATGTTACAGATGACAGGAGGTGGCACAGGATTCATCATATGTGCAGGGTGTGTTGTTGGTTTGCCAGAGGCCTACAGTGAGCCATACAATCGACATGTATGTGTGTGTGTGTGTGTGTGTGTGTGTGTGTGTGTGTGTGTGTGTGTGTGTGTGTGTGTGTGTGTGTGTGTGTGTGTGTGTGTGAGGGCCAAGAGTACTGGTATGGACCAATGTTGATGTAATGTGTGCGTGTATGTGGTAGCCCTAGGTGTCTTGTTTATGTGTGTGTGTGTCTGCATGCACACAGTTCCACCATGTGGCTGCCATATACAAGTATTTGTGGGACAGCCACAGACTGTACTTGCCAGGCTTTATAGATCACCGTCTCTGGCCACGGATATGGTACCTGTGCCTGGCAGGGGTGCTACTGACACTATCAGGTACTAAGCCTGACTGGGTACTATCCCCAGAGGTATATGGATGTACACTGGACCCAGGTCCCTGCTGGGACTGTCCAGAGCCACGTGCATGTGGTCTTCTAGGACGGTCTATGGACAGCTCACCCCCAACATTGCTGGGGCTGCTACTGGCACTACGGGAGAGGCTGTGACTTGAGGGACGTCTGCAGCGACTGCCAGCTGCTGATGTTGCTGGCATACGTCCACATTGATGTCTCACCTGTCCCGAACTGTCCTGACACATGGACATGACATTGCGGAGGACATTTAATGTCTCACCCCAACATCTATCCATGACCTCAGTGTAATTATGGATGGCACCTGCTAGGTCACGGAGACTGTCATTTAAAGTGGTGTGATGTGCCCTCTGTGCCCTTAGTCCCTGTCTGGTGTACTGTTCCATATGTGCCTGTGCCTCCATGGCAGCCTGGAACATGCATGAGGTTGTAAGACCTGTGGCACGTCTGTCAGGGGCATGATGACCAGCAGTGCTCTGACGAGAACCCCTGGACATCTGCCTATGTGGTACCATCCCAGACCTTTGGGTATGGCTGCTGTGTCCGGATGCATGTGCCATAGGTACCACACTGTCCTGGCCATTGCTGACTGTAGACTGTCCCTCAGCTAAGGGCATTGGTGATGAGGGATGTATTGGCAGTATGACTGTGTGCATGGATGGGGTGGACAGCTATGTACTGTCGATTGGTGGCCCAAAGACAGACCCTGGCAAACATGCCTGTGCCTCAACACACCTATCTTCATTATCACTATGTGAGTCAGTGACATCAGATTCCCTGCTGCAGTGAACCAGCCCAACATCAGCACCTGTGAGAGGAAGACAGGGAACACACTTTATGACCTGTACATGATGTCAGAAAACATGCACATGCACACATGCACACATGCATACATGCACACATGAACACGTGGACACACGATCACATGCACACCTGAACACATGAACACATGCATACATGCACACATGAAGACATGAACACATGCACGCATGCATACATGAACACATGCACACATGCACACATGAACACATGCACGCATGAACACATGCACACATGCACACATGAACACATGCACACATGAACACATGAACACATGAACACATGCACACATGCACAAATGCACACAAATACACTCCTCACTAAAGCAGACACACACACACACACACACACACACACACACACACACACACACACACACACACACACACACACACACACCACCAGCAATCCAGAACATACCCAATAGCAGTTGATGGTGGGGTACAGTATCACAAGACAAACAGTCATATCACACGTGTCAGCATGCAGGACGTGTGTTGCTCAACAGCATGCAGTGCGAGTGTAGACAGTCCTTGTTAATAACAGTATACATGGCTTTGATGCATGTGTGTTGTTGTTCAGTGATTGTCCTCACCCTGGAATGCAATGTGTACATGTACACAACATTGCTGTGCAAGTATTACAAGCTCTTCAATGTGCTGTGCACCATCATTCACAGGTATACATACCATGGCTGGATGTTTATCTGTGTTTCACATAGATATATGTTACTGATTACAACGTCTGTGTCTTTAGAAGATAATTGTGAACACCGGTTTAGCTCATGCATGCTATGTATATGCACAGGATGACTGGTGCGTGTATACCTGATGGAATACCATTGCCAACATAGCCATTGTACAGTAGTTATGGTGAGTGTAGAACATATTGTGGACATGCCAATGCCAGCCATGTCATGGCATGCTACAACACAACTGCAACATTAAATATCACACATACACAGTGTGTGTCATGTGACCTATACACTCAATATCATTACAAGACATATATGTGTCACTTAGTGCAAATGGTGATTGCTATGCATATTGTGTATAGGTGCATATGTTTTCACACACACAATACTGAGGTGTATAGCAATGAATGCTATGTGTAGTACTGTGGTTACTGTGACTGGATGGTGTGTTGTACCATGAGCCATCATCATGCAGCATCATGTGGTCACTCAAGGCTACTTATGTGTGCCAGACCGGCACCTATCATGCTGTACCTGAACCGCAGTACCATGGCTACATTCACCATTTCACAGCCAGTTGTTACATGGGTTTGTAAGGTGCCCAGTAGGGAGCATTGCCTAACATGAAAGTGTTGTGTGTTGGAGAGTGTCGCACTGCCCCATGATAGGCCTCTATCCCTCAGGTATATTATGTGTGCTGTGTGGATGACATTTGGGATACTGGAGTGTGACCTTACAGCCTGTGTCTGAATATGCCATGTGTAGCATATTAACATGTACTGCATATGACGGAGTTGTGTATGTCATGTGCATGTGTATCGACTGCCTATCCAATGTCCACTATAGCATAGCCACAATTGTTTGGGATGCTCTGTGCATTGCATGTGTTTGAGGCAGCCACTCATGTTACTGAGATATGCATAGTCTCACAGCAAACATGCACAGCATGCATTATGCGTAGGTGTGTTACATGTGTACATGGCCTACACCTCACCTATGACATGCACATTTTGTTCACAATATTAAATGTAGAACACACTAACCAGCATGAGGCTGCTGCCTTGCTGTCACACCAGAGGGACCTACAAGGATATGAAACAGTTTGTCAGTGGCAACAACTGTGGCATTGCTACTGTGGGTTGGCAATCTTACAGTAGCACAATGGTTGACAGTCACAGGCCAAAACATCATGTTCCAAATTATCAGTATTGAACAACACCAGGCTCCACATCTTCTAACTACACAGTACAGATCTCACATATGCATGATCTAACAATAGAGGTAACAGTAGTCTACATATATGCCATCTTACCTGCACGCTCCATGTGAACTTGCTGGGGGGCTCTGGCCTCCATGATGATGCATGTGTGCTGTTGTTATTGGCCAGGAACCCCAGGCTTAGGAGCAGCTCCTCCACTCTGGTGGGGGGGGCACCCCACCACCTGTGGCAAGCTGTTGCCTACGGACATCAGACGCACTCTGCCAGACATGTCTAAGTAAATCACTGCAGTGATGTCGTACCTGCTCATATGTCCGGTTATGCATGCCTATTTCATTTATCCTATGGACAACATCTTGCCACAGCACAGTCCACTCATGCTGGTCCTGGCTGGTTCTTGCAAATAGCAGGGTGTAGTGTTGGATGAGACAGTTTGTTATAATCTCATCCTCTGCATGGCTATAGGCTGGGTTGCGATGGTGGGACATGACCCTGGAAGACAATAAAACAATATGTGTGAGCAAGTCATGTGGCACACTTAACATTCTACAATACAGATATCACTGAACTGCCATCAATAGCAAACTATTGTCTGCCAGAGGATACACACTTTCAATACCACATATCAGTGCTCAACCTACAACTGCCTGTCAGTGCCTGACATGCTCTATATATTAAAAATTATCTGCACAGCAACTAAGAGAAACCACTATGTAAGACTATGAAACAGTACATGGCACACTGTATGCGACACAATGCACCACCTAGCCACAGGAGGTATATATCAAGCTAATGCATAATAAAATTTGTAATCCATTGCAATGATTGTAAAGTCCAGTTACAGTATTACCAGTATACCACAATAGTTGTTGATGGAAAACATCTGCCTACAATATGTGCACATTCGTGACTATAGGTGCCATACTGCTGTACTAGACTATACATGTTGCTAGATACACACTTATATCCTGTAATACACATATGACCGAGGGCATGTTACAGGCATACCCACACACACATCAGACATACATACAGGACACAGAGGTATGGCAACCCAGATGAGCTTTACATGTGTACCATACAGTACTGTGTGTCAGTACTTACAAACCCTTAGGCCTGAGGTATGTAATCTATGTGGACTACAGGGAACACACAAAACAGTGTTTCCAAGCAATGTGGACATACACCATACTGTGCTGTTTAGGCCTACAGCTTCAGGTAGTACTACAGTTCATACTGGCGTATGATTCACCAGCAGTAACAATCAATGAGCATACATGTACTGCTTTATCCTCCAATGGCACACCCCAGTTAACACAAAGGGACTATGTCAGACCGTATGCCATACTGCTTTTTCTAGCTAGCAATATCATACACATCTTTTGCTGGGATCAGAGCTAGGACACATAATACCATGACAGAAACAGTTTCCCACTAAGCTATCCCACATATACACAACTGTGACACATTCACCATCACACTCAGTCAACCTCACATAGCAATTATTGAAACAAGTACATGTGGGTGTGTATTGGTTCATAGGTAGGTAACAGGCTATTGGCCCTAGGGCCTATAGAAGCCTAGCCAGACGGTACCCTGGCTTTTGTCACCCAAGTAATTTACTTTCATTTGTCCCTGTCAAGCAGAGCCACAAAGGTGATTCCCGGGGTGTATTTCCTATCTCCCATCCAATCATCAAGACTATTCATGACGAGTGCTACTGAGGGGCTTTGTTTGCTATTGATAGGTAGTTTGTCCCAGAGTATGGGATGTCTCTGAGATAGGAATCTATCCCTCCAGCATGTTCTGTTTATTGAGGTGACTATGTTTAGGTCCCTAAAGTGTGTAGCTCATAGGGATTGTGATCTGTTTACATGGAGCATGTCCAACAGCTCTGGGTTTGACATAGCTTTGTATGTTAGGCAGAGGTCACATCTGGGTTGCCGGTAGGCGACACAGTCTAGCTGTGGTTTTGTGAGATGGTCTGCAAAGGGCATCTTTTTGAGGACAGTATTACTCTTTGTGAGGTATGTCTGTGGCCTTTCCAGTTGTTGTAGATGTCTTGTGAAGTACATACCAGAAGGGCCATTGTACTTTATAATGGGTTTTGTGAGTGATGAGTAGAGGGGAACACTGACCTCTTTTTCCCTAGATGACACAGCTTTTGTGATGAGGTGTGCCATGTAGACAGATTACATGACTAGTATGGCACTGTGATTATCAAGGGGGAGACTACTGTCCACCTGTGCCCCATGATCTCTTATTACACTTTCGGTGTTAAGTCGACTACCACCTATGTGGTAGTTCATGGGTACAGAGTATTTAGCAAAAGGGATACCAATGAATTTCAGACATTGAGCTTGAGGCCATGGCTTTGTCACCAGGCATCTGTCGCAGTAAATATTACTCAGTCTCTCCCTCTCTCTGTATATATATATATATATATATATATATATATATATATATATATATATATATATATATATATATATATATATGTATATATATATATATATATATATATATATATATATATATATATATATATATAGATATATGTATATACACATACATATAAACATCCATTGGTGTACATATAGATATACATATAGGCACATATACAGTCCACCTTTCATGGTGGGAATATCAATTATGCAAAGTATGTGAGGTATACAGTTATGTTATGATATTGCACTGTCTTGTGCGAAATGCATTGAAGGTGTTCTCAGCCCATGTGGCTTTAGCAGGCCTCACTGGCTGCAACACTGCAAACCTAACAAATCACACCCACAGTGTTTAACCACCACATGTCGTATACCAGCAATGTATGCTGGCTTGTTTGCCACACACTACTACCTACATACTAATATGCACATAACAACCTTCAGCAACATGTATATGACCTCCCTTCAGAAACAGTTGCAGTAGTTCCCTTGCTCTATGCACATGTACAGATGCTAATATATCTGACACTGATATATCTCTCCATATGTGTGTGCTATACACACACAAGGTCCACACTGTTGTAAGTCCCTGGACCTCACGGCTGACCTGTTGGGCCTTGCTGCAACATGAACAGGTGTCACGTGTGAGCACAGTAATATTAGAGGGTGTATACATAGCTGCAAATGCTAGATTAGCATACTAGCCTGGTACAGCAGTTGCCAATGCTAAGCTACATGTTTATATGGCTATCATGCATGTGTTACTCTGTCACATCCATGGTTATATAGCTGTATGCGCTACTCCCCCAAACAGCCATTGTCCACACTACTGTACAGAACACAGATAACATGGTTCAGATGTTTGACATTTAATGCTGAGCTACATATAACACAGTTATGTCCCACTGCACACAGCTACACAATGATTTGCTCATGGCAGTAGTTATGCAGGGCATCTGTGCATAGATACGTATTGCTGCCACATATTGATGTTTCAAAGTATGTAGAGTGGTCTTCAAATGCATCTACTACATGCCAGTAAATACATATCTGTTACATACCTTTCCTTTGTATGAGTTTGTAGTTTTCAGTTTGCTGTATCTGTGGCTTAATGTAATTTTATTTTTATGTTTTTTTTTTTTGTATTTATTAGTTTATTATTATTTTTTTTTCCACTGGTGTGGGTGGGGGTGTGAATCTCTCTCACTTTCTCTGTCTCTGTCTCTGTGTCTCTCTCTCTCTCTCTCACCATCTGCAATGGGATGATTGCATGTGTGGCCAGCAGGTACAGCCTGCTTTTATAGGCATCTGCACATGTGCATGTGTTGGCCTCTGCACCAATTGGTGGCCACCATTTGGTAATTGCATGCAGCCTGCTGTGTGGTAATTGCAGTACTCACTGTCATAGCAACCCAATGCTATAAATTGCTATGTCAGGTAGGCGTAGCCCTTTTAGCTTTCCAAAGTGGGGCCCATGCTTGTTTGCTGTGGACACCGTTGTGTAAGTCAGAAGGTTGGTATAGTTCTTATATCTGAAGCTAGGGGTGCAGCCAGTGATATAAATGTTGTACTAAGACCTGAATGTTGCCACTTCCACTACACAGTTGTCAGTGTAGAATTGTACTCACCCCTACAAATGCTAACACAAGATACATGGGAGTATGTGGTTTCTTTTCTACTTATACAATTAACTGCCATACCAAAGTAGTTATTGAGATGTATTCATTTGGCACATGAACTGTTTGTGAACTGCTATACTGTGAATATTTATTTACTCACTTTGGAACAGTTTGTGCTTTTTTAGTGTTGACATTAGCACAGGCTGCTCAAGACAACTGGACAAATTTCTATACTGAGTATGCCTACCTACATCCTTGGTAGACCCTGAACACACAGGTTTATTGTACATTCAGGTAGGGGTGCAGTAGGACAGAGAGCATTATGTATTAATGTGTGAACTTTATCTTGCTGGACTTAAAAGGTTGCTGTGTACCTGTTAGTTTACCAAGGCAAGCAGTCTGTCTGCATAGCTCCCAACTGTGGACCTGTCCAGATGGTAGCCAGAGGTTAGCCTGTTATTCTTTGTGCACCACACCGGTCTTTTCAGCACTGGAACAATGGCATTGTCACAGTTGGTTACTACCAGTACATGGCTACATCCCTTGGTATTTCAGTGCTGTACTCCTACATAAGGGTATGCTTTTGGAACTCCTTCTAAAGCTATTTGCACAGTGTGTAACAGCAGAATAGCTGCTATGCCTGTGTGTTTCTGCCTCTGCCAGGCCTCTCAAACACTCAGGTACATATTTGAACAGACTCAGGGAAAAGTAGGTTGAAGTGAGGTACACCTTTACAATATTAGAAACATTAGGTTGAGACTTTGAGAGAACCAGAGCATACGGATTAATACACATTTCCTGAAGTACAAGTGGTGTATAACTCTTACTTACTGTCATTATTTATTAAGTGTAATTCATCACCTTTCTGCCTAATGTCAGTAGCTTTCAGAGGGATTCAGAGGGACACAGCTAAAACCTGTGTCGAAATCAGGGACATGCCTGTAAATTAGTCACAGTTGGGAAGTATGGCCTCTGCCCTAATCAGATATGCTGGTGTTTGTCCTGCTATGATACTGTGTGGGGGTTGTAAAGTGCTGCTGTAACATTATTTCCTGCTTGCATGGCTGGTTCTCTTTTCACAGTCATGTAATGCAATTCCACAAGAACTGCTGGTAAAGATCCACAGAACAGGATTTTGTGTTATTGCATTCCTATTTGCCCTTTACATTCACTCATTCTGATGCATGATATATTGATTTCAGCACCAATTTGCTGTATGTTTACCATGGCGCAGTGGTACTTCATGTAGTCTAGTCTGTACAAGGTCCGGGGTTCGAGACTGACAGAGGTATTTTATTTTGCTGCTGAGCAGAACAAGGACTCTGACATACAGAGTGACTAAGGCACTTTTAAGCAGTTGTAAGCGGGTTTGCATGGGTTTGCACAATGCTTATCTAAGCACACACAAGCTTAGCTAAGCGCACACAGGGGCACACTCGCGCAAACCCACTAACTACTGCTTAAAAGTGCTTACTCCCGCTAACCCCCGCGCTCATTTCTTTGAAAGAAAAGAAAATGGGGAGATAGGAAAGTGGTGAAAAAGGGACACAAAGAGGGAAAGACAGTAGGGAAAACAGCTCAGAATGTGCAGGACGGTGTAGGGAGGGTCCATAGCTGCCCATTTCTTTAACAGCAACAGCTGTGAATATACTAGTAATTTGAAGGGAAATTTGAAACCTTCCACCCCTGAGAGAGGGGTGAGGACAACAAAGTATGTTGTACTGCCAATTAAATTTCAGTTTATGTGTCCAGCGGACGTGTGCAAAATGGGCAGCTATGTATGGGGCATAATTTTTTTAAGGGAGCAGATTGCCCATTTTTGTTTTTTCAGGTGAGACTGGAATGTGGGGTAGGGGAAGTTTATTTTGGGAGGCAGGTTGGGGAGGTAAACAGACAAGACAAACAAGATGCATACAGGGGCGGAGTATGACACATGGGGTGGGTGAACACCATTGACGGGGAAGGGTGTTTGGAAATCGCAAGCCCATGAGCCCACAGATGGTAACAGTGGAACTGAGATCCCCACCCATGGGTAGTCACCACTGCATCTTCACAGCCTGGATGGTGGCTGTGCTGGGGGCTGAATAGGAGGGGCAGGCTCACCCGTGAGTCATGCCACTCTTGCCTAGAGCTGGCATAGAGGTTCAGCAACTGAACACTTGATCTCACTAAGCACCACAGCCTGGACCATTCGGAGGGTGATAGGTGGCCCTCCACTGGCCACGCTTGCACGGGGGGGACGAGCCCCATTCCCTGCAGCTCTACCACCCAAAGGTGGCACAGGTCCAATGGAGGAGGAGGTCCCGGGCTGGGCACCAGAACTGCTGGTGCCAGGTACCATCGCCAGCTGAGGTGGGACAGGTGGGTCTGCTGGGACCGGCCTTCCAATATGTTCTATGTTTAGGAGGATTTAATGAAAATATGGGTTAGTAATAGCCAACAGCATTCCAATTTAGTTGTAACAGCATACAGTAGTATTCCCATTAACCCAACACACCAGAGTTCCAACAGTTGAACAGCAAGCATAACACATGCATATATAGAACAACAGTGGACATTCCAACAGCATGCAGGATTGATTGGTGGCAACAGGCCACCAAGATTGTGGTATGTGAACAGGGCACATGCATCGAAGTAAATGCAGATGTTTATAAACCAATAGGACATGTGTCCCAACAAATGTTATGAGATTTGACATACCCATTGAGGTGTGGAATTGCATTGTTTATGCACACACAGTAGGGTGTAAAATGATACCTCCGTTAACAACTTATATATACTTATAGTTTACACTACATTCCTATTGGCTGCAGTTATATATCCCCTACATGTATTATTACACTAGGCAATGTCCATTAAATTGTGAAATGGGTTTTGCTAGTTCTTGATATTCCTGACCTGTATCTGACATACAAACTGTCCTGGGTGCAGATGTTACGGCTACATATTTATATTTTTCATTTATATTTCTGTATCTACATATCTGGATGTGTTCAGGTGACATTATCAGGTATATGTTGACAGCCCCCTACATTTCTAGCATCACATTGACATTTCTGGGGAACACAATAACAAGCTACTCATGTGCCAGATTAACCTGTACATGCCGGCCATGAACCGACAGTTGAGGACTGTATATATGCTTAACAGCTACTGGCACTCCCTTCATCCACTTTATATGGGCCTACCCATGTGTGGGTTGACTGCACTTAATACAACAGTACTATTTCTATAATGCAAGGGTACAACAACATATCAAAGAAAGTGACACGGACACACTCCAGGAATTACACCTTTATTAATTACATTACACACTTTTCTAGTGGCTTTCTCATTTATTTGATATATCGGTGCATGCAGAGGTCTTTTATTCAAGACATATTATACCTTTATTAATAGGTTACAACACCTTTTCACACTGTCTCACTTATTTTATATAACAGTACATGCAGAGAAGTTATTCAACACTTATTATACCTTTATTAATGGGTTACAACACTCTTTTTCAGGCTCTCTCACTTCTTTTATATGACAGCACATGCAGAATAATTACTAACCTGCCTGGCGGCACAGCCTTAGCAGCCTATCTGCATAGGCTTTCTGTTTCCCAGCACGGACACCTGCAGCTGTGAAGTAAATGAAGGGATATTGAGACATACCTATCCATAATATAGACTACAATAGCAATTCTTACATACTTCATTCCATGGCTACATACTCAGTAGTGGGGCATTTTCCATTCCACAGGCCTCCTGTATCCACTGGTTCAGTCGGTCCTCCTTGCGTCTCTTCAGGTCTGCGTAGTGGTGTCTGACCTGCTTGCCAGTCCGGGGGACGCCTGTAGCACTGGTGAGATCATGTGCTAAATGGTTCCAGGCTTCCGATTTGTACTCAGTGCCCTGAAACTGGCCCTGCAGGAGTCTTGCATCATGATGATGGACGAGGAGCCAAACCATAACTTTTGACTCCTCAATGCCCCACCGCTGCGCTCGAAAACGAGATCCCTCTCCAGCACTGGCCATACTGTCTGCAGATGGGAGCTACAACCAGTTATGGCAATTATTCCCACCTATGGAGCTTAAATATGCCTCATTTCACGCACTTATTTGTGATTGGCCGGTTTTGAAAAATCTCAGCTAAGAGCAAACCTGCTTAGCAATGAAAACTTCCATTGATATATATGAGTGTGTTGGAAATGCATCCATATTTAAAGCTGTCATGGCTTAGTGGTTTAGTACTATGATTATGGTGCACAGTATCCCGGGTATGAGGCCTGTCATTGCTTTTTATTTTACTACTGGCCAGACTGGATAGGAGGTGTGGCTATGTTTAGCCAACTTTGCTCAGCTTTGCCCAACGTTGCTCGACGTTGCTCTACATTGCTCTATGCTGTCCGACATTGCTCTATGTTGCTCGACGTTGCTCTACATTGCTCTATGCTGCCCGACATTGCCCGACCTTGCGCTAGTTGGCGCAATGTGCAGCTCCACGCAAAACTATTGTGCTAGTTAAAGTAGTGCTAAGCTATGTGCAATTATACTTCACTGTGCTTAATACTAGTTAACTTTGCTTAGCAGTGCTTCACATTACTTATGCATTTATCAGTATGTATGACCATTCCACCTTCTTATATATATATATATATAAAATATTGTTCACTACCACATAGGCCATTTCAATGCATTTTACTGAAATTTAAAAGGTAAATGTCAGGAATTCTTTTTATGCACACATTTCATACAGAAAATAGGAAGGGGAGTGGCGGGACTCGAACCGGGAATGCCTCCTCTTTGTGCGAGGGCTCTACCACTATGCTATTGCTATTTAGCTTAATTTGCATATAAGTAATTTATTATCCTCTTCGATGTCTACACTGCTAACTGTAGCTAAGCAATGGGCAAACCCGCGCATACACGCGCAAATATTGGCAGCTATATCGGGAATGATAAAAAAAAAAGGAAAGCTTTACATTTTACACTTGTACAGGGATTTAAAATGTGGGGGAGTGTAGTGTTGGGTATGTAGACATTTGAGCGGACTCGCTAATTTCAGTTGACATTTGCTGTTTAGGCACTTGCAGGGGCTTGGATATTTGGACTGCTCGGCAGTCTAACACACCCCCTGCACTTGTGCATGCTCCGTGTTAGCCTTACAGTTGAGTCAGCATGCCCTCATGAATATGCATGACTCACTGACATCATACTCTTAGACTGTAGTGTCCGTGTAAGACTTAGTTAGTCTTACATGGAGGATTAGTGAATCATGGCCAATGTCTTTCCTGTTCTCATGTTCTTACTTTGACACACAACTGAAATCAAGCATTGTAATTTGAAATGTTGGAAGGTCATCCTTGAACCAACATCCAGTCATCCTTCCTTTCTGGTTCCAAGTAGTATCAACCCACCCTCGATTTGCAACATAAGGGGGTGCTGCACTCCTGAGTGTTGATACATCAGATGAGATGTTGAACTAAACTCTCATTGGCCTGACTTGTCAACAGATGTATCATAAAGCTTCAACAGTACTTAATAAAAATGTGTTCTTTAATTACATATAAATAATATATGGAAAAATAACTCACTTATTTATATATTTACACATTCACATCAAGCATTTCATGTACCATCATTTATTAATAATTCTTCCACATTCAGTCATGCCCCATTCTTTTCACATGATCACCTTTAATTTTATTAATAATTTTACCTTTAACACATTAATTAAATAAAAGTTCCCCAGTTCTTGATTTACAGATAGTCTATCTATAAACATGTTATTAATTGTATCAACTTGATCAATTTTATCTCACCTTCTTTATTCAAATCCTTGAAAGTATACATATGGATTTTTCTAAGTAATGAGTATATCATGTATATATTTTTTCCTTATTGAGACGTTTTACATGTGTTTTTTACAGTTTAATGTAATATTTCTTTAATTATTTGTTTAAAGTTTTAATTGTACTGTGATGTCATCCCTCTGACTGTATTTAAATGGTCTGATTTTATGATGAGTTGTTTCTGAAGAAGTTCCAAAAGTAAAGGAAAGAAAGTACTACATCTGACGTTTGTCCTTATCTGAGCTTTGAACACACAGTGGTGTATTCATTTGGAATAGTAATATGTATTGGTTGAGTCTTGATGTAAAAAGTCTTTATACTAATATTAAACATAGTGTAGGTATGTCAGTCATGCTCTGTTTCTTAGGTGACCATCCTAAATCTCATTTCCTTATGGATTTACTTTTATTCTACCTGAAGAATACTTTTTTTGTGTTTAATGGGGAGATTTTCCATCTGCTACAAGGTACTGCTATGGGTGCGGCTTTCACCCCTATGTATGCTAACCTAGTTATGGCTATGTTTGAGGAAGAGTATATATATTCGCACAATTTTTACAAGTCTGAGGTAATTTGTTACTTCAAATTTATAGATGATTTGATTTTTTGGTGTCAAGGTGATCGTATTAAGGCACCTGTTTTTGTTGAAGAACTACAGGTGAATAATATGGGTCTTCAATTTGATGGTGTGCAGATGGGTGCCCTGGTAAACTTACTGAATATCCAACTTCATGGATTGGATACTGGAATACATAGAAAGTTAGATCAGAGAAATGTGTTTCTTTTTGAGAGTAGTTGTCACCCACATCATTTAATTTCAGTTCTAACCATGCAATGAATTTTTAAGAACTGATAAGTTATGTAATAAGGATGAGATTTTTAATAATGAAATCTTAAAGATGGAAAAATTGTTTATTAAGAGAGGATATGATGTTAATACAGTGAGTAAGTGAGGCAAAATCTAAGATTATAAATAAGAGATTTGCTAATAGTAATACTATCTTTTTAAAAGGAAATAATATGACTTCAGAGATGTTTTATGGACAAAGAAATAGGAATAATATAAATGAAACACAAAAGATGCAAGATAAAAAGGAAATTTATTTTGTTACCACTTTTAATGGGATAACGGATGAAGTGGTTAGGAAGGTACGTGAGTTTTGGCCCATGTTATTAAGAGATAAAGACTTAAGACAAGTTTTATCTGGCCATGTAAATGTGTCTTATAGAAGAGCTAGACGTTTGTCTGAAATGGTGGTGCATAATTTGTTGGTGCCACCAGATGTCAATATAGGAAGGGATAGTCTAGTATGCAAGGGTACAATACCTTGCAATAAGTGTTCTATTTGTAAGAAGGTGGTCCCTACTTTTTCTTTTATTAATATGTACGGTTTACAATTAATGGGACCTATATATGTGAACCAAGAACATAACATAACATGAACCAGGAATCCAGGACGCTGAAAGTTGGTTATAAAAGTCCACCTTTATTCACCATACAGTTTGTTTTAGCGCTTTCATCTCTTCCAAAGAGACTTCATCAGAAACAAAGAACTTAAACAATTAACACTTTTTATAGTGTGGATAATTAATGACATCACACAAAAAACTTTCAAACTTTTAAAGCACTAGATGCATTTTAAAATCTACTATCTAAAAGTCAATATTATTGAAGTTTAAACATATATATTGTTCACCAACAACATGGAAAATATGTATATATAGAAAACTGGGGACAGTACTCACATACTAAACAACTATTACCATATATGTACACTATATATTTATATATATAATAAATAAAAACCCATTATAAAAACATATCTCACAATATAGTGAAAATAAAATAAAATAAAATAAACTTTGCATGATGCAATATTTAAAATAAGATTATAGCTGGTTAGATCTTTCTATTAAAAAAGGAACCAAGGAAACTGATTCATTAAGTCCCGGGGGATACATAGAAGCCAGTCTAAACTGCCACTGGCATTCTTTCTTTTTTAATAAATTCTTCCAATCACCACCTCTTGTGTCAATCCTAACCATGTCCAATATGCCAAACACAAATTTTTCAAAATCTTGGCATATCAAACTGTGTTTATACAATGCATTTGTATTGTTACATGTCCTTATGTCGTAAAGGTGTTCATAGATTCTATTTTTCAAACAACGCTCTGTCTTCCCCACATAGAATTGTTTACAGGTATGGCATATAGCGAGATAAATGACCCCCTTGGAACTACAATTACCCTGCTTGAAAAATATTCTACTCTTCATTATGTTATCTAATATTATTGTGGGTTCAGTGTTAATGAATGAACAATAATTACACATTCCACATCTTTTTGTTCCATCCTTTACCCTGTTGTTTTCAACAATTTTATTTTCCAACAATTGTTTCATGTTTTTTCCCACCCTAGTAACAAATGTTGGTTTGCTACCTAATTTGTTATATATAGATGTATTAGTTCTTAAAATATTCCAATTTCTTGTAAAAATATTTTTAACAACAGGTGTTCTCATATTGTGTGTCAAAACACATACTGTCTTAGAATAGTCGACTAGATTTGTACAAAATTTCTTCCTAGTCTCTCCTAAAGAGTTGGATTCATTACCTGTGCCTAGAAGAGGTAAATATTTGTTACCCCATAAGTTATATACATCCTGTAAAATAGAATTTATTAAAGTTGGGGGATAACCCGTCTCAAGAAACATATTCTTTAATAAGTCAAACTCTCCCTTTAAATCATTTTGATTGGACGTCATTCTTGCTATCCTAATTGCCTGTCCTTTAATGATGCTTAATTTTTGAGCCAAAGAGTGGTCACTTTCAAAGTGAAGGTAGGCATTGCAGAATGTCTTTTTTCTGAAAACATTAGATTGGAAACATTTCTTTTGTCTATTCTTGGTTATTAAGGTATCTAAAAAACTGATACCAGAATCATTGTATTGAAAAGTAAAAGACAAAAAATCTGTACTTGTATATGTGACACGGAAGGAGTTGTATATTCTCTTAGGTGTGCCTGTAATTTATATTATATTGGTGAGACAGTGAGGAGTTTTATGGTATGCCTTCAAGTGCATTTTAAAGACATTAGGAATAAAAAATTAGATAGTCCTTTGCGGGGGTCATTTCTTATCTTCACATAATTCCAATCCTGAAGATTTGCAAGGTTGTCTTTTGGAAAAAGTCGAGGTAGGTTTGGGGGAATGTGTTGGTTTAAAGGACTAACTTTTAAAAAAAGAAACTCTTTTTATTTTGAAATATAGTACGTTAGAGCCCTTAGGGCTTAATGAGGAATGTAACTGGAGGCATGTAATTTAGTGATGATCATTTAATTGTTTAATTGATTTTTTAATTGTTTAATTGATATTGGTATGAATATTAAATCTGCTGTGTGCTTGATGTATTTTACTCTTGGAAGACTCTTTTGCCGAGGCACTAAGTCTTATTAAATTGTGAATATTTTGGATTTTTGGCCATTGTGGCTTTGTTTTGTTTCTGTTTTTCTTAGTGTGATCTATTTTGGTATGTTCTTCACTGCTTGTATTGTTGCATCAGAAGGATAAAAATATTGCAAGTGAGTTTATGGATTCATTCCTATTAGATGTGGATGGGGCACACAGGTTAGCAAAATAAGAATCTCCAGCTTCTTGGGACTTGATGACATCATTGGCTGCCTTAGGCAAGAAGACATCTAGGTTTAGAGGAAGGACATGAGATCATTCGTTATTGTGTTTTGTATATTTTATGCCAATGATACTAGAAAAGTAGCCAGAGCAGGCACTGCCATTTTGAGCATGTGTTCTAACTACATGAGGCTCAGAGGAAAAGGTGAGGCAGTCCCTAGCTCTGGTATAGTCAGAGATTTTGGAAGATGAAAGCTGTTGAGAAGTTTCTTATGTCAGATAGTTGACTTGTGGATACAAGGTACCAGTGGTGGTGAAAAAAGTACAGGAAGGTGGAGTTGGAGTGAGTGAGACTGTTAGGCTTTTAACATGAGGAGGTGTGTTTGGTCAGTGTACAAGTTCATGTATACCTTGTTCATATTGTAGAGGAGCACATAGTGTGATAAGATACTGGCACAAATAGGGTGGTCAGATAGGGAGGGGTACAGTAGTTATGCAACAAGAGTTGAGAGAGGGGTATCAGTGACCTATTTGGAGTGGTAAGGTTGCTACAGCTTGTAGGGGGATGTCACCCTTTTGTCACCCTTTCTAGGGGTGGTAGTAGACTGGCCAACTCATTCGTCTATTAAGACTGAGGTACTTCAGACAGAGCTAAAATGTTATCTAGAGCAGGACATAAAATTCAAGGTGTTAGCAGGTTTTGAGGAGGGGGTTTTCAGTTTATTTGGGGGTGGAGGGTTCAAGCAGTTTTTACTGGAATTTGCTCCCTGTCAGGAGAAAGGCAGATGTTGTACAAGATTTGTTTGACAAAGAGATACAAGAGGGAGGGTGATGGCTTCCTTTATATTGTCACATTTTGAGCCATTAAGAATATCCCCACTAGACCTTGTGCCCATAAGAAAGCTGGGTAGATTTCATTTCGTCCACTACTTGTCTTTTCCTTTGGGAGATTTGGTCAATCATCACATTGGTAGGAAGGCAGAGATAGAACATTATGAGTCACTGGATGATACAAGGCTGGGTATTATGGTGTTTGCTGACTTCTATGTGACAAATCTGGATATTGAGTCAGCTTTTAGATTTTTGCCTGTAAGGGAGCAAGACTGATGCACATAAGGGGTGTCACTTCATGGGGAGTTTTATTTTGTTAAAGTTATGCTGATGGGGAATACAATAGCATGCACCACTTTTGTGAAGATTAGCTCAGCACTCCATTAGATGTGGTAGCAGAATGACCAAGCACAAGGTCAGTTCACTACTTGGATGACTTCAGCCTGGTATTTGAAGAGATAAAAGGGTTAGTAGTGTCCCAGTGCAGTTTTCTGGAAAGTTCATTGGCCAAGTATAAAGAGGACATTTTGAGGTTTGGAGGTGGATGAGACTCCCTCCGTGTAAGTGTACAGCCTGAAAGGAAAGACTTATGCCTGTATAGGTGAGAGAAGATTAGGGTGAAGGAGGTGATAGAGATTTTGGGGTTGTTGAACTTTGCTCACAGTGCTGTAGGGCTGAGAATAGTGTTTTGAAGGTCAGGTGAGAAGGAAGGCTAGCAAACACCATAAAGTGAGAGCGAGTAAGATGATCAAGAAGGGTCTTAGAAATGTAGTAATATGAGAGGATGACTGGGCATCTCTGGGTAACCTGCAGCCATATACCAATGGAGGGACTGGGATGGGATCCTATTTTCAAGTAAACAGCCAGGTAAGCATGTGACTGTTTAGAGAAAGTAAGATGGAATATGACATTTTTGGAATCAATACCAATCTAGGTAGTAACAGTAACTTGGAAAGAAAAGTTAGGTTTCATTCTGACAATGAGGCAGTGGGCAAGGAAGTTGACTAGATCTCTTCTACTGCAATTTTTGATTAGCAAACTGGTTTTACAGTGGTTGGACATTAATTTATCTTTGACTAAATATTTACATGGTAAGTGGAATGTATTTGTTGACAGTTTATCCTGGTTTCACTTCCATAGGTTTCAGGCGTCATACTGGAGATAGAGTCATAGCTGGCCATGATGCTGGAAGGGATTTGGAAGACTGTCAGGCCAGAGTGAGTTGGCTGATGCAGCAGTGATGATGTTATCCAAGGAGAAGGGGGACAGTGCAGTTGAGAAGGCCTTTCTGTTTTCTTTCCTTAGTTACTAGAGAAGTTGATCTTAATTTCTATATTTACTGAGAAGGCATTTTGTTTACAGTGACTGTTGGGATTGTAAGAGTGCACTTTTTCACTTTTTGGGGGCAACTGCTAATGATAGAATGCAATAAACACTGAGTAGTAGTTAGGATACTCAAAGGCTGGAAGAGGTCTTGCTGTGGATAAGCAATTTCCCATAGGTAGGCAGCCATTGAAAGGTCTACCTGTGGTAGCGACATTGTGGAGGAATTTACAATATGGGTGCTACTGTCATTTTTCTTGTATGTTGGGACATTTTGAGCTAGATGAGCATCTGACATGGTCTGGTGTGCAAGAATTTGGATGATGTGGTTTTGATTTGGTTGACTCAATCAAAGACAAACTAAGTGGGCAGAGGACTACAGGTTGTTTTTTAGCTCATGAAGGAGAGAGGCTGTTGCATCCTGTGCACCAGAGTAAGGCTTGCTACAAGTCATCTGCTGGTAAATGCGAATTAGTATTTTCTCTTTTTTTTTGTAATTTGCCTGGATTTTTAGTATCAGGGAATCAATCCGATAAAAAAACAGCATTGTATGGCCAGATGACTGCAGATGGGAGGTATTCATTGCATTCACTTTGTACTGGTAGATTGTCAGGCTTAAGGGCAGGAAAGCAAGTCGACTGATTTTATTAAAGGAAAAGCTAATTGAGTTTCAAATGCTTACAGATTATATAAGATGAGCTGGGTTTGGCAGTGTTGAGAAAACTTTCTGTTTCTGCTTTCAGGATGGTATTTGTTGCTCATAGTATGGAATTCATTTGCATATGGCAGTGATTTTCTTGGGGTGGATTATAGTTGTTGGCAAGTTGTTTGGAAAGGTGTCAGAGGAATGTATTGGTCTCAATTGCTACAAGTAGTGGATGAGTTTAATTTGAATTCTTTTATGCCACACTTTATTAGGGCACATAGGGAAAGGGTGATTTGGGAATTATCCTGAAGTAGAAATTACTGGCATGTATAATTAAAGATAAGGTTCTACAGAAACAGTGGTTTTCTGGTACTTTTATAGTATAGTCTACTATTTCCAGAAGGATGGTTAAGGTTTTAGCTATAGAAGTGTCAGGGTGCTTTCTTCAACCATAAGGTAGATAGGGCTGAAGCTTAAGTTATTATGATGATAGCACATTGGGATTTTAGTGATAGAGACCTGGTATAGTAAAGGGATTGTGGGATTAAACTTTCTAATGTGTGCCTGTCTCTAATAATTAAACAGATTGCTAATCCTTTGAATTTACTAGTGGTTGCTGGAGGAAAAGTAATGCAGAGCAGTCTGCCATGTGGACAGCCTGGTGGAGGTATTTATTTTCTGAACTGGACACTCTCATTTTCTCATTTTTTTTCCTGGTTAAGTAGAAGGAAGTAGGAGTGACCAGAGCAGATTTGCAACCGTTCTTGCATGCTTTTTTTCTTATTTGTGAATAGTTGAAGGTTACGTTGCTAGTCGATTGGTTCGAGTAGTAGGTGAGTGGTATAAATTGCCTGCTGATATGAATATTTGCAGGTAAACAGCTTTTTAGTTATGAAAGGCAGTTTTAATTTTGTATTATATGTGCTTTTTTTAATAAATGTTGATTCCATTGCAATTTGGTATGGTTCTTCTGTTTGGGTAAAAAGACAGTTGCTTAGACAATGAAATGTATATGCTTCCCAGTCTCTGTTTAGTAAAGAAATTTATTTTACAAGTTCTAATATGTTCTCACTTTAACAGTTTTCAGTTATGCAGCCTTACATATGAAAATTCCAATCTAATACCAAATGCATCATCATTGTCAAAATGATCAAACATTATTGGGTTAAGAAAAAAATCTACCCAATAATCTCTTTTCTCTTAAGAATATTAGTTTATCTTTCAGGAAGAGATGTACATTATTTTTTAGATGGGGAAAATTTAAGAAAGCAATAATGCCCAACAGGGTGTGTGTTACTGTGGAAATAAGGTCGGCCATGGGTGTTCTGAGGCCCAATACCACAGGTCGAAGACCTTTACACCCCTGGAAGGGTGTTATTTCCACAATAACACACACCCTGGAGGGCATTATTGTGTTTAGTGATTGGGCTGTCTGTAAAATTGTTGTTTTTTAGTTACTTATTTATTTTTTATTGCTATATTTTTTATATATTTTTAATGTAAAATAGTTCCTCTGCCTAATGTTTCAATCTTGCTGTAGTATATGGTAATGGTGTTGGATGAAGCATTTTACATCCAAAATATAACACTTAAAAATATCCATGTATTTAATTTATTTTTGGTCTCATACTCCTAAATCATTTAGTTTGTTGCCAGTTATTGGAGATTAAAGTTACTAAGTAATGGCATATATTTGAGTTTCAGACTATTATTTTACTCAGAAAATTCATGCTAACACAAATCCTTTTATTAAGCAAGTTTGTAATTTTATAAGAGCTATAATTAAAGTCTGTTCCATTTTCTCAGCCTATGTTAGGTCTTTATTTTAAGCTTTATCCAGATATTTTCAGCTGAAAGGTCAAGAGGTATGCAAACCCCTTTGCTGCTGCTTCTGCCAGTAGTCAGTCTCACTCCTCTGTTTCAGAAAATGCATGCTAACTCAAATCCTAATATTCAAGTAAAATATGCCCCCCCCCCTTTATTTTAGGTTTATTCATACAACTTGAGCTAAGAGTCAAGGGAGTATACCTCTCAACTGTCCAGATTTTTGCAGAATGCCCAGAATTTTGACTCATATGTTTGATCCCATCCTCGTAAAATGTGTAGTTTTCAAGCAAATCACCGGGGGACTGAAGTTATTAAATAATGACAGACTTTGGAGTTTCAGACTTGCTATATTTCAGAAAATACATGCTAATTGAAACCTTGTTACTCTAGCAATTTTCTAAGTTTATAAGAGCAATATCTAAAACCTTTCCCTGTTTTTGGCCCTTTGTCCTCCCTTATTTATGGCTCTGTCCAGAATTTTTTGGCGAGAGGTTGAGAGGTATGGTCAAGAGGTACACAAAGCTCTTAACTAATGCTGATGCTGCTTTCAGGGATCACTCTGTCTCTATCTGTCTCACTCTCACACAAACACACCCACACACACACACACACACACACACACACACACACACACACACACACACACACACACACTCTGTTCCACTTTCATAAACACATTCACTCTCACACACAGAAACATAAACACACTAATACACATACACACACACACACACTTCTAGTCTCTTTCTTCTGTTTTTTTACACTCGGTGAACAGCAAAAGTGCTGCTTAGTGAGTGTAAGATAACAGATTGATCGATCTCTCACTCTCACACACGCATATACTCTCACACACAGACATAAACACACACACTTTTTTTTATTTTGTTTAATTTTTCTTTCTTATTTTACGGTCCCTAAACAGCAAAACTGCTGCCATTATTTTTTTAGACCAAGCTCCGCGGTGGCTTGATATGCTGCCATGAAGTGGTGGACTCATTTTTCAGCGGGTATTACCTGTTGATTAATAGCCTGCTGGAGAATGTCTGTTCTCCAATCAGGGTACGATCTACAGGTTGCCCATTCTCTAAGATTAATTAAATAATGGTTAGAAAACAGTCTCAGTTCTGTATGATATTTGAAATTAAATTTTAATTTGCAAAGACAATTAGAGATAAGGAGAAAATCTATCATTGACAGTTATCTGTGCCATAAAGAGAAGACAGTAAATTCCAGTCCCTGTGGGTGTAAGGCTCAATATGAATAAAACATCAAAAGAATTCATAGACTCCTGCAGTTATTGGGTATCTCACTTATCATATCAAGAGATAGTGAATGACTATGGATCAATTTAGATTGTTCACCCATGTTATTTAACTGTACTGACTCGCCTTCTGAGTCCTAAAGTCCAGTCAAGTCTACATTTATGTGGAGTGTGTTTTATTTTTGTCTCTGTTGGGATGAGTCTACTTCTAAATTTTGAACTTTCAAAACATCAACTTTCTTATGGTCGAGACTATAAGAGTGAAGTTTTGAAACTTTGAACCATTTAAATGGAGATCACCATATGGTACGGAATGGTATATTTATCATTTTCCTTGCTGTAGTGCAATCTTGGAGTTGGCATATTTAATTAGCAAGGGATGGGGGGTGCAAGGGGGGTTTACCCCTACAAAAACATAAAAAATTTTTTTTGGTTTTATTTTTATTTTTTTATTTAAATTTAAGAGTTTCAAAACTTTGATTTTGTGGTCTCAACCATAAGAAAGTTGATGTTTTGAAAGTTCAAAATTTAGAAGTAGACCCATTGGGATAATTATTGAAGATGTTGGAACTGATTGTGACATGGGAAATATTCTTTGGAGGATGCCTGTGAGGCATTTTGCTGCTATTTGGAGTATATCAGTGTTGGAGCTTTTTGGTTTAGTCCAGAGTTAAAAACTTTGCTGGGACACTTTGGCTTCAATCTAGCATATGCAGCATTGCCTCACAGATGTTTTCATTGTTTGGTCTAAATGGACATTTTGTCTATCTGTCCTGGGCATAGTGTACATCTATGTCATTTTGACACTTGAGACATTATTTATTTTAATCTAACCTGCGATTTTAGAGAAGTTTGGATTGACTGTGTATAATTTTAACTGATTGGTTTCATCCTGTAATAATTTTGCAATTATTTTCAAAGTCTCTGTATTTAAATATATCCACATTTTTAATCTATTTTTAATTTGTTGCTGTTGTTGTAAATACTATAAATCCAATAACAAAAGAAGAACCAGCACAGGCAACCACGGACTTCACAAGATGCCATTGTAATCTTTAAAACTGCAAAATTTATTGTGCCCTGATAAGAACGGTAAGCGCTTTCACTATAGCTTCATCAGACCTTTACAAACGGAAGAAAATGGTCTGCTTTTATATAAGTGCAATCAATCAATTGTACTCAGCTGTAATTAAAACAGCTTAATGATGGTACAACACTATTAAGGCATCTAAAAAATATATAAGAACATTAATAGTGACTTCATTTAAATGATGAATTGCAAATAAAAGCCTGAAAGGGCTCATACAAAAAATAAAAATGTTGTATGTGTCATATAAAGATACATTTAAAAGTTACATATAAAAAATAATACATATAAAAATATATACAAATAAAAATAAAAAATACATGTAAAAAGTGGGGAGAGGGAGACATGCTGTTGCTACTGCCTAACCTTACATCCCCTTACTTTTAATACTGGCTAAAAAGAAGCTCTTTCATTGAGTCCCTTCCCACAATCAGCCCTTAGTCTCATAATCCATCCCATCTCTTTCTTTTCAGTCCCATTCCTAATATCTCCTCCACGTATAATTGGCCTAATAACTTCCATAACCCTGAACTTAAACTGATGTTCAGTGCCATTGATTTTGACATGTTTGGCTAAAGCATTGGTTGATGAATAAACCCTAATGGCATATAAATGCTCCCTAATCCTAGTTTGTAGTTCCCTGTTGGTTTTCCCAACATAGAATGATCCACAGCAATCACACACAGATAAATAGACTACATGTGCAGTGTTACAATTAGCTGAAACATGAAACTTGTATATCTGTTTTGTCTCAGGATGTATAAAACTGTCACTCATATCAATATAGGAGCAAAAGTTGCATCAACCACATGGAAAGGAGCCAAAAACATTCACTACCTCCCTATCTTGGCGACATGTGCGATGGCATAACATGTTCTTCAGATTAGATTTATTCTTATAAACATACTTTGGTTTGTCACCAACCAGTGCTTGAATCTCATCATTGGTAGTCAAAATCCCCCAATGCTTGTTGATAATCTCCGATACAAGTCTATTGTCAGCAGAAAAAACACTGGTAGTCTAATGTCAAACTGGGAGGTAACTGTACCACTCACCTCTCCACTGACCGTGTTCAAAAAGTAGGGGATGGCCCTGCCTCATCTTAACATATCAATGACACTAAGCCCTGTATTCACTTCTACCTCACTATACCCACATTCATACAATCTCAACTTTAATGAAAAAAGCTCATTGATAAATCCTTCATCAGATGCATGAAGTCTGGAAGCTCGCATCCCTTGACCCCTTATGATGTTCTTAAAAATATACTGTGGATGCATGCTCTGTCTGTGAAGCAAAGTGTTTCTATAACATTGTTTCCTAAAAACTCCAGTGTTAACTAACCCAGCTTCCAATCTTTCAACATAAATATCAAGGTAAGAGATTTTGCTTCGTGAATAGGACATTAAAGGAGAGATTGTATGAACGTGGGGGGTTTTGACTACCAATGATGAGATTTATCCTTTGAGATGTTACTTAATTTGCCTGAAGCAAAAATGAATAAGGCTTGACAGCATAAAACTACAAAGAAAAAACATATGGGGTCTGCTGAATAAAACAAACATTAGTATTACTATTGTAAGAGAGTTTCCAGAAGCATTGCCTGTATACATGCATATTCTAAGATGGCATTGCTATTTCTGCCATTTTATTGTTTGTCTATCATATTTTAAAGATAATTCTAGGCTAAGGATTTTAATGATGGCACATCCACCTGGCTCATCAAGTGTATAGGACAGATTTCTTCATATGTAGTATAAAAGGCTATTTGTGCTTACAGTTTGTCATTATATAAATTACACCAACACCCTGATAAACCACTAAATATAGTTTTGGCAAGTGATGAAACCTGGCTACCACAAACCACTAGCCTCCCACCTCCAGGATCTAATCCTGAAACTTGAATTAGCCACCTTGGAAAGGGAAGAATCAAAACTATTTGCTGATAAGAGACATTTGACAAAGATTTTATTAATGATAGCTAATTCCTTGGCTAATTTACCTGTTGTCACAATTGACATAATGGTCATTAATATTCATCATAGCTGAAGCTGACAAAATATGATATTCCAAAAACGTCATCAATAGCAGCAGCCGTATGACACAAGTATATGCTGAGGTAATTAGTCTTAATCAAACTTTACTTTTAAAGTTACTAATCTAGGCCATGCTAGCTATCTCCATACAAAATCTAAGAAGACATTATCATAATTGGTACAAACATTGCTAATGATTATAATGGCCCCAATCTGCCAGAACTAACATTCCAGCAGTGATCACCATGAACAACGGCCATATGTCACATGGGTTATGTTGAGCCAGACAGATGTAATATAAAGTGGATTGTGGGGTTAGTAGTTCAGGATATACAAGAGGCACCATTACACAAGGTAGTATTTACTAGCACTTATAAAATATCATCCCAAGATATAAAGGCAGATTTAAGGCAATTGAACGTAAATTAAACATTTTAAAGAACCTGTTACATAAAAACCTTTAATTGTTTGCATAATGTCATATGAACCTTAATAAAGTGAGAGACTCTCCTTCCCACAAGAAATACAAATATAAAAGGGTGGTTTACAGTAATGGTAAAATGGGCCAAGAAAAGAAAAAGCTGGATAATAGAAACTGTCCCTTTTATAAAGGTATACAACAGGTATTTAGGGTAAATGCTGGTTGGAGACTTTAAGAGACCTCTGTATTTTTCAAGAAATAGAGCTATCTTTGATATTGTTAAATAAGGCTGTTAGTCATATAATTTTAATTATAACAGCACCTACTAAGTATATTCAACCACTTGTTAAAGATTGCCACTCCAGGTCTTGCCCTATTCAGCATGGAGGGATGTCATAAAAGCATAGCTAAGCACTGAATATATCATGTATCACATAGGCTGATGTCATGGAGACCATCTTATTTAGTCAGCTGAAGCTACAAATAAACAGTCATCAAACAGTTTTATTCTTAGTTCACCTTACAATATGCCTAAATAAAGATTAAGCCTAAAATATACATAGCAGTCAATAACCCAAGCCACAAATGCAGTGAACAAAGAGTATAGGTATCTTCAGCAAATATGCATTAGAATTCCATACCCAGTCATACAGATCAATCTATCAAGTGTAATTCTCTCCCATCACAGTCTCTGATATGTTAAATACTTTCCCTAGAGTCTCAGTCACCATCCTGTGAATGCTGTATTTTACAATCAAACAATCTTAGAGTTTTCTTAATGTTATAAAATGTAGAGAAAATGGAGAATGGGAAAAATATTTGACATAATAACTCCGACATTTGTTGTTCACTGGAAATCTGAATTATGGATTCTATATAGTTGTTCACACGTTGAAAGCATACACAGCCGCATAATGCTATTTTATTAGCATATTGCAACCTGAAAAGCACAGGGTATAGGAATTCAACAAAACCACTCAGATATAATGAGGCCTGGTATTTCTGTCTCTGTTGACCCCATTTATTATATTTGTTGTTTAATTTTGTTACAGTAGATAAGATAAAACTGACCATTAGGTAATCCTTCATAACTATAGCTATGTCCATCTGTGATTTATAAATAAATATATAAGTGCACATCACTGGCCTGTGCCTGTGGGGAACTAAGAAACTAAGACAGAAATAAAAAAAAAATAAGGCTTATATTTTAAGTATGGATTCTACAGGCTACCATTTCTATAACAATGAATGTCTATTACTGCTTCGCACATTTTAGACATACATACATTTTAGAGGGAAAAACAACTGGACCAAAGACTAACATGAGTAAAGGGTACATCAGTAACTTGAAATATGTGCAAACAGAAAAGCAAATCCATCTGAAATTAGTATTTAGCATTGTTCCTATGTAGAAAATATAGTAAACTCTCAATTAACCGGCACCCATGGGGATTGGTAGATGGCAGATAACTGTAGTTTCTGGTTGCCTGAGATTTACTATTAAACATAGGCCTGACTAATACTGTACCCTATATTATTTGTTTAGTTTGACTTGTTCTTAGGTTGGGGAGAGAGGGAATTTATTCCTATCTCCTTTTTAAAACTCTAAGACTCTAAAAATATAAGATATGTTTAAGAGGGGGAAAACAGAAAGTGTAACACATTAAAATTGCACTGTATTTCTTTGATTTTTGTTTTTCCGGTTGCTTGAGTTCTGGTTAACTGAGAGTTTATTGTATCTTAAAGAGACATGTACCTATAGTCTTAACACCAGGTTTAAATAATTATGAAAAAACCCAAAGACGAAAACAAGCTAACAAAGTCCAAAGAAATCACTGCTTCCAGGCAGACCAACTCGCAAAAATCCAAAACCACCCAATATTAGTACAATTGTGGGTGAGTTGGTCTGCCTGGAAGCAGTGATTTCTTTGGACTTAAATAATTATGACATAAGAAAAGAAAGCATTTTGAAAAAAAAACTATAACAACAAAGTCTCTAGATCAGCATTTGCAAAATGATGCGAGTTGCTTTTTGTTAGAAATACTATAATCCTGTCAATTCAAGGATAAGAATATTGTCACTGAGGAGGCCATTTTGAATCTGATACCACTTTGCATCAAGAACTGAATGTTTTCCCCTATATTAAATCTATACATTCTCACTTCACTGGATAAATCATCACTTATTTTCTATTAAATCCTTTTCTACAATATTGATTGGTATTTTTAGCTGCCTGCAGAACTTAAAATTCATCTACAGTACTAAAAGAGTGCACATGAATTAAAATGGAGGTTTCCTTGGAGGTACAGATCTCTGTGTATGCTATCAATATCATAATTAGGTAAAGTATTGGCAGAACCTGCAATTAAGATATAAAAATGCCATGAAGTTCTTCTTTCTATGGATTAATAATTTAGTAGTCCTCTGTAAAACTCCTAACAATTAAGTTTTCTCGCTCGTTGACCTACCATCAAAGGATAGTAGATTATTTTCAAGCACCTGGATGGTTGATTTTTGGAAGCTTACTGTTATGACAATTTTCTAGAGTAGATAATATTTTTCAAATTCTTGAAAATATGTTTTTAGGCCATATGAGGTATGTTTAATTGCACTGATAGCATTTTGCAGGTCAGAAAAGGCTTGAATATAGAAAACCACAATGGAGTTAATGCTTTTCTCAAAGCAACAACATTAGTCTGTGTAAGTTATTGGAGGACAAAACGGCATCATAGGGAATAAAACAGTCCTAAGGAGTACTATCTTCTGCAAATTCCAATTTAAAACAACTTTTGTCATTATTATAGCATTGGTTTTCCACTCCATATTGACTGTTATTTGGCACTATGGAAATACGTTCTCAGCTGATCTTTTCATTAGGCGATATAACAGAGGTGTAGAATTTATATTCAGTTAGACTTATGAATGTAAACTGCTGAGAAAACCCATTTATTTATTTATTTTATTTATTTATCATTTATAGTACAGAATTCCAACTGTTTTTGTTCAGCAAGCACACTGTCTTTGTTATATACTAGCACACAAGCCCCATAAGTTAATTTCCAAAAAAAGAAGCAGTTTTCCCTTGGCAGGAAATATGGACATTAAAGTGAAGGCCATTGCTGCAACTGTAAATGTTGTAACTATCTACTCAGTACTCATGCACAGAAGTAAGTATCTTATCTTTATGTTAGCACTAACAAATAGTTATAGCCCCAGAAATAAATAAACTATTAATTAGGAGGGATTAAATGTCACAACGTTTCATAAAGTAACCTTATTTTTACAGTATTGTGCCCTAACATGGTAGCCATGCTGCCTCATTGTTGTATTCCATTTCATTTGTGCCAGAAGTATCAACATTTTTAAAACACTCAACACCAGAAGACAAAGCAAGCAAACATGTTTACTTTTGGGTTAATATTTTGGTGTTAGAAAAGAAGATAATTTGGCCCCAAATCATAGTAAACACATATACCTGTTTTGTACTGAGGAAGCAGTGAGCAAATGGGTCTCTATACCACTGCCATCTTATAGACTCCAAGTGTCTGTATCTTAATATTTGTTAAACTAAATGAAAACATTTTACAACAAAAGGTTTGACTGTCTCTTCTCCTTAAATAGTTAATTAATTTAAGTATTTGTGATAGTTTTTTTAAAAAGAAAAGACGATAGACAACGTATGCAGAAATAGCTCAATTAATATGAGGGAGTTAACTATTATAGGATGTGTGCGGTGTGACTAGTACTAGTAAGTCAGGATAATTAAAGCTAATTAGGAAAAGGCATGTAGTGTCTGTACCTCTTAACTGTGCCATTACTGACAATGTGTACATTAAATATACATTTATTAGAGTGTCTCAGTATACCATAACCAGCATTTTAATACTTTCTGCATTTAACAGCAAACAGCAACCATGGCTGAATCAGACAACACAGAAGGACAATATGAAGAATTAAAGAAGTAATGTCTAAAGCACTTACTCACAGGGGTCTATTCTGGTCCAGTGCACAATACAGCTGTAGTTACATTATTGAAAGCTATTTCTAGGTTTGTACTACTAAAGAAAATGTTACTGCGGTAATTGCAGTAGAAGTTTGAATTAAATGTGCAGCAGATAAGATACTAGTAGAGCCATCCTTTTTTTAATATATGGCAATTCCATCTTTGACAAACCTACTCTCTTCACCCCTAATTTAACTAGTCCAATATTGTTGAAGAAAAACATGTATTATTGAAAAAATGTGTCAAAGAATTCTCTAATAGTGCAATAGGATGATCTTCTCTTATTTCTTTCATTTCCTTTTTCAAAAATAGCAATAATTACTACCCATTAAGGAAATACATTTTCTGAATATATTTTAAACTGAAAGCTTAACATTTAGCCTCTTTTGTCTTACACAGTCCTAGCCATTCTTAACACTGTTAACTGCAAACTATTCTGATAATTCTTTCTTACCTTTCTTGTTTTGATTGATACTGAAAGTGTTCATTGCCTGGAAGTTCTACATAAACTGTAGCAGATACTCTACTCTGCTGATCTAACTATCCCCCGGATTCAGCAAGCCCTGCGCAGTGTGCAGGAACAGAGCAGGAGGTCCTGGAGGCAGTATGGTCACCGTGCAATCCAGGAATAAGCTGCAGGGATGTGCATGAGCGCTCCTGCACTATTCCTGCATGGACACAGCCCCTGTATGCAAATTACCTCATTTGCAGGTGAAAACCATGCAAATAAGGTGAATTGGTGATCCAGGAAGCTGTCAGCAGGCCGTGCAGGACTAGTGTAGTGTGCAGAAATGTACTCGGTTAGTAACCAAGTACATTTCTGCAAACTACAAAAGGTGGAGCCATGACAGCTCCAAATAAAGTGTGTATATTATGTGGAAACCATGCCAATGGCCAAATATATGACCAGTGACATGGAAAACAGTTGCAAAAATAAAAAAAAAAAATAACTTTTATTTTTTTTAGACGATTTCAGCTGTTTAAGCGTAAGGCAGTGGTACTCAAACGGGGGTAAAAAATACCCTGAAATAAGCATTCTAACCAAAATCACTATTTTGCCAATATACTCAATGTCATGCAGAAGACAACATGGCCAGTGAATAGTGGTTGCTACGGAGGAAGGTACAGTGTGGAACTTGTAACTATGCATTAGCAGGCAATCCTATGCAAATGAGGGGAATGGTACTCAATCCCAGATTCCCCCTCAGTGCTAGCCAGCATCCAATAGTGTAAGTGCAGGAATAGCATGGTCCAAGCCTAAGAGTTAGCTGACATCATAGGGGAGTGTGTCAGGCATACTGTAAGTGTATTGGAGCCCTGTGGCTCGGGTTTGCCTTAGCTTAGCAGAGCTAGGCAAGGAGGTGTGTCTGGGGCTGCCTAGCACTCTTTACATTGCCTAAGCAGGTGTGCATGCCACGCACCAACTTTTAAAGAGAAAAAAAGTAAACCAGGAAATAGCAGCTCTGTGCACATCTGAGCACTCTGTTTGCACGGCACACCCCTGGGCTTAAACAGGAAGGCAATGGAAAGGAAAAATAGCAGTATGAAGGTAATCAAGGAGAACTAGCATAGCTGGCAGGTGAAATGTATCAGAATTAGCCAATTACACAGGCAGCAGCCAACCCCAGAACACTACTATAAACTATGCAAACACCTTTCCCTCTGTTTTTCCCCAAACATGCTGCACCACAGGTGTATACAAGCGAGGAAATTTTAACAAACCAAAAGAACAAAATGATAAGGGTTGCAGCAGCTATCATACATCAACATGTGGAAGAGGCTGAGGGTGGTGAGGATGAGAATACTGTCGACCAACCCACAGTGAGGAGACAAAGAAGAGTGTCCAGACCCAGGTTAACCTACCAGAGGCTACATGAGCTGGAGATAGTGGAGTGCTTTAGGGTGGACATGGACCTCCTACAGCAAATTGTTGAGCTGTGCCGGCCATGCCTGACACACAGAACTAACAGAGGGGAACCCATTCCAGTGAATACCAAGGTATGTGTAGGCCTAAGAATACTAGCCACAGGTACCTTCCAAAAGCCAACTGGGGAGACCATGGGGATTTCACAGGCATCAGCATCCGGGGTACTCCACCAGTTCCTGGATGCCATGTCAGCACATGCCGGTGAGCACATATATTTTCCCAAAACCATGAGGCTTTGGCCAGCAATATGCGTCTCTTCCACCAAATAGCAAAATACCCTGAGGTAGTGTGTGCTATAGATTGCATGCACATATGCATCAAAGCACCACCCGGTGAGCAGGGTAGGGTCTACATCAACCGCAAGGGCTTCCCCTCCATCAACTGGCAGGTTGTGTGAGATGTCCAGGGCATTATAATGAATGTGCGTGCTGGCTGCCCTGGAAACTTTCATGACTCCCACATCTAGCATCTGATGCAGCTGTACCAGAGACTTGTCAATGGGGCATCCCTTACGGTCTAGTGGGGGATGCTGGTTATGCACTGGAGCCGTGAATGATGACACCCATCAGAAATGCACACACACCCAAACAAAAACTCCATAGTGAGACACACGCACAGACCAGAATTATAATAGAGCATGTGTTTGGGATGCTCAAGTCCTGGTTCCAATGCCTGGACACATCCAGTGGAGCCTTGCAGTACTCACCAGCTACATGTACTCAAATTGTCATTGTATGTGCCATGCTACACAATATGATCCTGTGGAAACAGCTGCAGCATGAACAGCATGGGGCAGGGCCACACAGCCCCCCACCATTGCCAAGGCCTGCACTGGCACAGAGTGATTCGGAGGAGGAACAACCTGAGCCTGCCCCAGTAGGCAGAAGGAGGTGTTCCCAGTATGCCCTGACCTTGGCAAAGAGGCAATACATAGTACATACACTGACACAGTAGGGACCTAGGGAATGACACCTCTCTCTGACTTGCACATACAGTAAAAGGGATGCCAAACATGACACTACCTGTGCTCAACCATGTATATGGAGTATACTATGTGCATCCGACATAGGCAGCCCACCAGAACCACCCTCAATACTGGCACAGCCACAAGGTAAGTCACTCTTCCTACCAATTGCAGAATGGAGTAGTATGTGTTGTTACTTGTAACTACGGTATGGATGTGAGCATGCAAGGGAATCCGGTGGCTGAATGGGATGCAAGCAGATAGTAGACACCTATAGTAGCAACATGAGATCTGTAACAAATACTGGTGTCACCATAGTAGCCAGTACTACACATGGTGACAAAACCCACTGCAGGAAATGTGCTGGGCCACATGTGTGTCCATATGACACACACATGCCAGTCAGGGAGGCTCACATACCCAACAACAGTCTCAGCCAGCAGGACAGGTATAGACAAGCACAAACAAAGGCTGTGCTAAGGCCTCTGATTGATAGCTATGGGTAACCTCCCCCTAGGCCTACACAGACAGACTACAACAGGTCAGGCAGTGGGGCATTAGTTCTGATAGACATCAGAAACTGAAATGTAGGGCAATCAAATCTAAGACCTGTAGTACACTGATATGCCTCTAGTTAGCATGATAGGTTAGAATACAGAATGAAATGGAGTACCAGACATACAAGCACAGTCATAGCAAATGTGTACAAGTGTCAGGTGTGCCCCCCCAATCATATGTAAAAATGTAGTAACAGTCTGGTGTGCCCCCCTAATCCGATGTAGACACATAGTAACAGTCAGGTGTGCCCCCTCAATCCTGTGTAGAAATGTAGTAACAGTCATTTGTGCCCCCCCAGTCTGATGTAGAAATGTAGTAACAGTCAGGTGTGCCCCCTATCCTATGTTGAAATGTAGTAACAGTCAGGTGTGCCCCTCCATTCCTATGTAGACACGAAGTAACACACAGGTGTGCCCCCCGAATCCTATGTAGAAGTGCAGTAACAGTCAAGTGTGCCCCTCCCAGTCCTATGTAGACATGTAGTAACACACAGGTGTGCCCCCCATCCTATGTAAAAATGTAGTAACGTGTATGTGTAGGTATAATAACAGTGGAGCACAGATTACCTGAGTTGTCCAAGGTAGCAAGATAGATTGTAGCATGTGTACAATATGCGTGTGTTAGGTTGGTGTGTGTGTTGTATATTGTGTGAGAGTGGTCATTATGTATGCATGGTGAGGTTTGTCCTGGTGGCCATTGCCCCGTACTGCCGATCACAGGGCCAAGTCCTCACAACTGCAGTGCCAAACACAATGCTTCCCAGTATAACACATTCTAGCAGTAAGCCATTGTAAATATTTGGAATTAATATGTGTCACCATTTCAAAGATGGACAAGGCATGACTGTCAGATCAGATTTACAAGCAGTACACAGGGGAAAATACCCCAGACAGACAATGTATAATATGTAACTGTCCAATGGACACACCCTTGGAATTGTACATACAGGTTTGCAGCACATTATCTGGGCTTGTAGTAGGGAATACCGATGTCATCTGGCCAAAGACTGACAGACCACAAAGGTCATAGGAATGATGTATTGAGAAACAGCTGATGTCCCTGCATAAGCCAGCATAAGTGGAATGCCCCATGCATATCTGTGAGTTAGATGCAAGTAGTGTCCATAGCACACATGCACCCAACTCACCCAACCACCACCCACAGGTACCTCTCCAGTCTTATCCCTGCTGTTGGGAATGAGTACAATATGACCCCCACCTGTGTATGGCAATATCAAAAGAATGCAGCATGCAGAGCAGGTGTCCCATGCAGGTGTGTCCCTAGCTGTAAGTAGCACCCTGCCAGCATCCACACCACTGGATCAATACTGACAGAAAGTATTGGCATGAACACCTAGCACACCTACCCTGTCACTGCAGGGGAATATACTGCATTGCAGTCTGGGACTGTAGGATTGACAGAATGCATTGGCCTGCTGCAGCTGGCCTGCTTCACTACCAAATGGCCTACAGTCCTCTGCCAAAGGCCTGTGTCTCACCCATACTGCCAATGTATGTTATGTCATGGACTCCCAAATAACAACATAACACAGTCCACATAATCAATATGCAAGGCCATGTGGGCAAATAACAGTAACATGTCCACCATGTCCTACTGCATGAACTATGGACCAACACCAATATACTGCTGTGATGAGGTGATAATTATAGGGAAAATATCAGAGAATGTTCGCATAATATATGAAAGAGGATAGAATAATGGGGGTGGGGGGGTGGGAGTATGGGCAGCATGGAGTGTGAGATGTCCAAAACACAACCATGTGCACATACTATACCTGGCTCCAAACACAAGAATGGGTGGCTACAATCCTGCTCGTAAACCACAATGTGTAGGGGTAATGTCCTGAATTATGACCCTTGCCTCTGGGTAACCTGAGTGAATCTGTACAGCTGTGAGATATTGCCACAGCAAGATATGGCCATACTGTCACGTCTATGGATGTACAAGTATTGGATCCTCTGCTATCACTGTACCAAGGTGCTGAACCAGTTACACAGACGCAGCAGCAAGTGTCTGCAGCTCTTGCTCCAGAATGGCATGAATGTGCAATAATATGTAGGTGTTTGACCACAATACTGGACACAGCTGCATTCACCCTGTGTTCCCCAGGACATCACTGCAAGCTAATATGTCTACCTGACAGTACTTGATGACATAAAACATCACAGTGTATAACAGTACACATGTCTGAATATCTCTGCTAACACCAGGACCATGTAGCAGAAGCAGCACAGACACAATTACCTACAGTAACCCACTATACTTTGCCCATTTTGACCCCATATTGTCAACTGAGCTACAGATATCCTGCAGAAACAGTTTGCTAGCTGTCGGTGTAGAACACAAAGGTCTGCACTGGAGTACGATCTACCTGGAATGGATTCACACATTCAATACATACGGCCATACTGGGCATGCTGTCACATTTTAGAGAAATGAAGGCAATGTCAGACAGCAAAATACTGAAAGATCATACTGGGCATGCTCACACACAAAGAAATGAAGTTCATGTCTGGCAACAACAGTGGACCATACATATCTGACAGTTACAGATGTTAGTGCATACACTCCTTAGTATGCGCCAGTCATGCTTTGCACACACATTGGATAGGAATACACACATATATCCAAGGACAACGCACTATAATATACCACAAGTACACAGTATGCACCAGTCATGCTTTGCACACACATTGGATAGGAATACACACATATATCCAAGGACAACATACTATAATATACCACAAGTACACATAGATGTGTGGAAGAGAGTGACAGTGACATAGAGCCTTCCATCATGAGGTCTGTCCCACCCAGCACACAGCCAATTGGCTACAACCACTAGTTAGGTAGAAGTTCTAATCCCAGGAGTGGCAACTGTGCATGTGTGTTTGTCTGTGTAGGGATCAATTATTTTTAGGCTAGTCACACTCACTACAATTTCAAATGCCCTATTTTGGCATGCCTGCTGATGTTATTCACTTTGAAATACACCTTTGGGAAAGGTGTAGTCCAGTAATCTCCATGGCACGTCCTATAACTGTGTAATGCTGTAGTGTGCTAAACTAGTTAGGTAGGAGTTCTATTCCAAGACATGGCAAGTGTGGATGTCTGTGTATGTGTTACTTTGTCTGTGTAGGGAGCAATGATTTTGAGGCCATTCACATTCAATATAACCTCCATTGCCCTTCTTTGGAAAGCCTGCTGATGTCATTCACCTTGAAATACCCCTTTGGGAAAGGAGTAGCCCAGTAATCTCCATGGTGCATCCTATAACTGTGTAATGCTGTAGTGTGATAAACTAGTTAGGTAGGAGTTCTATTCCCAGACATGGCAAGTGTGCTTGTTTGTGTGTGTGCTACTTTGTCTTTGTAGGGAGCAATGCTTTTGAGGCCATTCACATTCAATACAACCTCCATTGCCCTTCATTGGCAAGCCTGCTGATGCCATTCACCTTGAAATACACCTTTGGAGAAGACATAGCCCAGTAATCTCTGTGGCGCATGCTATAACTGTGTAATGCTATAGTGTGATGTACTAGTTAGGTAGGGGTTCCAATCCCAGACATGGCAACTGTCAGACTTGGTGTGTCTGTGTGTGTGTGTTTGTGTGTTTGTGTGTGTTTGTCATTTGTATCCTGTGTGGACGTGGTTGTGATTGTGTACCAACTGGACTCATTGTAGAGTGGGTTTTTCAAATGTCTTATATGGTGGGCCTATTATATGTCGCAATGTCCACCTTACAAGGATAACAGATGTCAAACAGCAGAGAGGCTAGGGTTGCCAATCCATATGCCTACATGTGACATCAAGGCCTAGTGAACACAATATGCAACCTTAGTATTACCCAGATAACACTCTCAACCCATGTCTCATACACAAACCCACTCAGCCTAGCAACAACTGCTTTGTTGGTAGTTCCCTGCATATTGCCCACAGATAGTAACCATGGTGTGATTACAGTGGACTACAGAGGGCATTGCACCCTGTCTCATCACTACAATAGGCACATAATTGCAGACAGTGCACCTTCACTATGTTCCCAAATGGACGCCTGCAACAACTGTGGTGCCATCAAATGTGACCCACAAAGGACATACCATGCCTTTAACACATGTCCTGTATGGACAGATGCCACTGACACCAGGAAATACCTGTATCATGCTGTCAATGTAGGTGCAGGGTCAACCTGGTGTCCATTGCCAGTTCCTACCACATGAGGCCAGGACTGGCTCATCTGATGATAACAATCTGTGTACACAACATGGCCCAGACACCCCAGGTACTGTTCCACATGTCACAGAACATGCATGTGGGACATGTGCAAATCCCAGACACCGTCCATGTCACAGACTATAGAACACATTCATGGCAAGCATTGCACAGCACTGGCCACCAACAATAGTAACACAGTTGACTGGATGGTGAAGACAATACCCACCTGTGTGGGACAATAAAGACACTACACCCCTGAGCCACACTGCAGACCATTGTTATGTGGCCTGATGCCAAGGTATACCCTTCATCTAGCCTTGTTCAGCCTTCTGGCACAGTCAAGCACTACACACCTGTGAAGCAATGCATCCACGAATGTCAGTACTGGCACCCTGTGTCTGTGTGTATGGAGTATAATGATTTTTACCCCATTCACACTCACTACAACTCCCATTGGCCTACTGAAGCATTCTGTCTGATGTCAGACACCTTCATATACCCTTTTCCCATATATCATCCAGATAACCTCTGTGGTACATGTGATACCTGCGTATTACTGTATTGTGGCAAACTAGCTATTTACAAAGTCTATTCCTGACCCTGCCAACTGTATTAATGTGTGTGAGTCCCTGGGAGAGTGTGGCTGTGTCGGTGTTGACATCTTTTCATGTGGACAGGCACATGTACTAGACCTACCTTATTGCTCTTATATCAATGTTGCAGATGTCACTTACCATCAGATATACCTTCGGACAGCTCCCCAACATTTAAGCTATGTGGCATATGCAATAACTGCATAGACATGTGATCGCAATACATAGTCAGTCAGGGGTCTGAAACCCTGTACTGGTGTGTGACACAAATATGCTTAGGTTTTACTCTCCCATCCCCTCCCTGACTTACTTTGTCTCTGTCTCTCTCTCTCTCTCTCTCTCACTCCCTCTCTGGTGGATGTGGAGAAGTACACCTGCTTTGCTTAGGCATCAGCTTGTGTTTTGTAAGTGATGCTCATGATCATCTGATGACCTCCGCACAAATTGCAGTTCTCCTCTAGCTGATTGTATGTAGAACAGCTGTGGTAACATTCCCATAGCCAACTGCATGGAAACACACTCCAATATCTAGGAACATCATGTGGGTGTTGGGCCTTTTCATTCACTGTGAGCAGGACCTCATGTTGGTGTTTGGCAAACAGCATCACAGATGGTATTGGGATTTACCTCTAACAACATACACTGTGGAGACAGGCCAACAAACAGGAGAGGGATGTGCCAGACATGACTACAGAATGTAAGTGTTGCTCTTCTGCATTTGGAGTAATGTTGGTTTAACAGGGTGTGTTTGGATATGGCTGGTCTACATGATTTAATACCTGTCAAGACAGTGTTATGTGTTTGAGGAAACTTCCACCTGTAGGGTTATCTGCAAAATGGGCAATGTTCGGAGTCTTATGTTTATTGTGTTACTCACAGATCACCTATCTTAGAACTGCAGAAGCATAGTCTGAGGATTGCAGTCAGTATATGGTGACAGCCATGAGAGTTACTGACTTCATATCCCTCATAGGACACATGTCACAACAAACCCTATTGCAACAGTAACTGTATGAGGGTATCACAGCAACATGCCAATATTGGCCCAGTGTTTGTGGCTCCAGCCACAAGTCTGTCAACCTTTGTACATATGTCATGCAGTAAGAGGTGCATATGTTCTGTATACCATTATTTATTGACATCATACCTGATAGCAAGCCAGTCAGATATCAGACTGCTAGACATGTTATGTATAGTAGGGGTTATTTCTGAGGACATAACCTGGGCATTCTGCAGTTGTGTGTACAGTACTGGGGTCTGTGTACTTATGGTGATTGTTGACAGTATGTGTATTATGAATACATATCTTGGCCTGTGCACAGACTGTGGTAGATGCCATTGTTATGCCATTGTTATTGGTCCTGTTCTATCTGATGTTACATGCTGCTCCAGTGTATGGTACCCTATCGGCTCACATGTCTGTAGGGGCAAACACACACATGTCCCATACCACAGACAGGAATCGGACCACACTGTGTCATGACCCAGTTCATGTAGGGTTAGTGTGTGAGTGGCATATATAGTGTCATATTAAGCTTGTGTACCATATGCAGCTGTGGCTGTGTTCACATTGGTTCTGGGTATGCACTTTCTCACAGGTGTCTGTTACTTTGTGCTGTGACATTCCTGTAGAGCCAGCTATATTTGCAGGTACATGTGTATTCCCCCATACAAAATGCAGTCCAGTGTTGTGGCAGTCTGTAGTTTGCACAGTGCTTTGTTACATGGATAGCAGCTTAGTGTATTTACCCAGTGTGCTATGTCCAGATATTTGCAAGACATACTGCTGCCAGGCCACCATAACTGTTGTGTATTTCTGACAAAGCAGTGGGATTCTGTACAGATGTATGTCACTAACTACTGGGTAGTATGCGGCCATTTGACCTCTGCACCACCAGGTATTATGTGTCAGGACAGACAGATGTGTGTGAATGCATAAACTGTGTGGGCATATGTAGTCCAATATTTATGTAATATACCCATGTACATGGCTGTTAACATCCACATTGTCAGACATGGTCCACAAGCCTCACATGAAGGGGATATGTGTACACCTCTGGACTGACCACAGAGTGCCAGACTGTCCACATATATTGGTCATATCTCTGCTGTAGTCCACAGGATTGTTACTGTGCTATCAGTGGTACTGTACTATGATGTCCTTAGGATGTCTGTCAGTAACCAATGGTGTACATGTCAAAAGCAGATGTGACCTCCCACACACAACATGTCTGTTAAGACAACCCGTGTTACAGTAGCAACAGTCTACATATATACCTGCAATACATAATTGACATCCCCTTGCACTAAGAGGTTCAGACTATTGGTGCTGAGGTAGGACTCCACTCCATGTTCTGGTTATATGGTAAACATATATGTATATATATATATATATATATATATATATATATATATATATATATATATATCTCTCTCTCTCTCTCTCTCTATATATATATATATATATATATATATATATATATATATATATATAGATAGCTATAGATATATCCATATATCTATATAGCTCTATCGACATATATATATATATATATATCTACATACATATATGGATATATATATATATATATATATATATATATATATATATATATATATATATATGTACATACACAGCTATATATGTCTACACCATACCTCTCAAGTGTACCTCATTACGAGGAACGTACCTCATTTGGGGTCTTAAAAAGTTCATGTTCCTCAAAGTTCCTCAAAGTTCCACATTGAAAGAGTCTGTCACACATTCAGTGTTAGGAATTTTTTTAAGTGAAATCCATGGTAAGTAGAAGTTAATCATATTAATTCATTAAAGGATCTTCCTTATGAGTAAAACCAGCATATTTTAACCATCCTATGACATTCCTAGTTGAAGTTGTTAATAAGCCATTAGTATGTGTTCCACATTTTGCCCATTTGTCCCACATTATGAAGGCGAGTGTTCCTCATTTTGGAAATGGAAGGTTGAGAGCTATGGTCTACACATATACAGATATATAGATATATATGCACAGATAGTTATGGATATCTACATATATATCGACATAAATAGGTATATCAGTTTAGATATGTATGCACATATAGTTATAGATATCTACATATATATCGACATAAATAGGTATATCTGTACATATAGGATGCACATATATATATATATATATATATATATATATATATATATATATATATATATATATATATATATATATATATATATATATATATATATATATATATATATATATATATATATATATATATATATATATATATATATATATATATATAGATAGATATAGATATATATAGATATACAGAGAAATCTATAAATGGCCATATATATGATGCACTATACAGATGTGTAGACATACATATAGGTTCATAGGTAGGTACTAGGCTATCGACCCAAGGACCTACGTAAGCCTAGCCAACAAGGTTCCCTTGCTTATGCAATCCAAGAAAGTTATTTTCCTGTGCCACTGTTGAGCAGAGACACAGAAGTGATCTCCATGATGTATTTCCTATTTCCAATCCACTCATCAAGATTTTTCTTGAAGAGGGCTAATGAAGAACTTTGCTTGACATAGATGGGTAGCCTGTTCCAGAGTATGGGAAGTCTCTGGGACAGGAATATATGAACATATATGTGTATGTACATGTAGACATATATCTACATATGTATATATCCATATCCTTGTTGTGTGTAAACATTACTATAGTGTATACCTTCCCAGATGTATCACACCGTATGTATCTGATATGTGTATATTTAGATATAACAACATATGTGATGCAACAGTAATATCACTAACAAGTACTGCACAATTGTGGAAGTCACAGCAGTTGTTCAATACTATTCAATATGTGTACCGACAGGTTTATTGGGAAAACAGCTGTCTTCACAGCTGTCATGGTGTAGTGGTTAATTGTTGTGACTATAGTGTACAGGGTCCTGGGTTCAAGACCTGCAAGGGCTGTTTATTTTGTTGCTGAGCAGAACAAGGGCCATTGGTTACAGAGTGGCTAAGGCAATTTTGAGCAGCTTTAAGTGCATTTGTGTGTGTTTGCGCAAAACTAAGCTATGCTAACGTATGGTTAAAAGTCAGGTGCTTACACCATGTAGGCTTCAGTTACCAGTGTACAAATGTGCTCAGCTGTTATATTGCAGCAATGCTGACACTTGCGAAGCATGGCTCAGCCTGGTAACCAGTGCTCACATCCCAGTCTGATAACATAGCAGGGTAATGACATCCGTTATAAGTGCATGTAGTGCCATGTACAAAACATGCATCTGTGTGCCATCATTACAGTAGCAAGGGTTGTGAGTGTCATGTCTGGGACACTCGAGTATATAAGATCTGTACATCACTCTTATCCATGTGAATGTGTTACATACAAGGGTAGTAACCCAGGTTACATGCCGTCACATTGGCATGTAGTGTATCATGCCATTACTACTGTTGACAGTACTTTCCCAGGTAAGAGTAGATTACTAAATGTAGTATTGGCAACAAGCACCCCTGCAGGCATAGCTGGACTCTGAGGCCTCACTGTCATGTTCCTGATGTGTGAGCTGTGTCACAGTATATATCCCCTACTGGATAATAATCTGACATGTGGAAAGTAACTCTAGTCTACTGTCTGTACAACACATGTCAGTGTGGGCTTCCAACATGTAGTAATGGCATACATATTGGTGTCAGACGTCTATGTGTCGACACATTCATTCTACTGCATAGCTAGTTGACAAGACAATGTCTGTCAATCCCTGTACAAATGTACAGATGACAGGTATCCAGCTTGGATACGTACAGGCAACCTATGCTTGACTGACACTGACATGTCCGCCCAGCTGTGTTATAACTGGCACAGATAGGACACAACACCCTGTACGCACCACATGCCATGGGTACCTCCACTACACTACCTCAGTCAACAGAACATGCTTGGGTACAGGTCTCCATCACATACACTATCCATGTGTTGTAATACATGTTGCATACATGTCAACTGGATCACCTCAGTGGCCATTTACAAGAGGCACCCAGAGGATTGGCTGATGCATGTCACTCTCACCCTGATGGTCACCACAGTGGTGTCTGTAGATAGATTGCCTGCTGGCACATGGCAGGTGGCATGATACCACTGTACACACATTCCCTACACTTCCCATTTCTCCATGGACAGTAGCCAGCTGCACACCTATGACCACCTGCAGTGATGCACTCTAGTACTGACAAATGTGTATGGGTGCATTACTGAGGATATCCTTCTCTGTGTGTCAGTACACCAGTAGTTGGGAATACCATGAGGGCCTTCACACCCGCCACAACACCCATTACCATAGTTAGATGTGGCTGCTGCTGTACCAGACATTACATGAAGCCTGTTACGCTCCTCTCCCTAATGGCTACATGAGCCTTGCAGTACCAGCACAACAGTGTTGTACAAATGGGTTGATAGTAATTGGATACCCATTGAATTCTGGCAAGTGTGTGTATGTGTGCATGTGTGTCTATCTGTAGGGTGCAGCATTCAGAGGCCACATACTTCTTTTACAATACACATTGCCACACAGTATTATGGATAGTGATGTGACAATGCATCACCCTACTATGCCTGTGGCATGTGCATTAGATGCATATCCCTGTAGTACCACTGTTGGGATGGACAATGGGTTATATCGCAGTCGTGGGCAATGTGTGATGGTGGGTATATCATGGGTTCCAGTGTGTACAATATCCACAGTGGGCTATGGGTGCTGTGTACACTGTCATTGCACCATAGTACCCCTGGTACATGTCCCATGTACCACTGTATGGTGAACACTGTCACCATCAACCATACAGGCAACTGACAACACAATCCAGCCCAGTTATGCATGTGCTGTGTGCAGCCTACCTGTAACACATTGCACACACTGACAAGTTAGCACCAATAGGCCCAGGTCTCATGGATTTGTGTCTGCCTATTATGTGTCTGTTAATCTATATATGAGGTTATGTCACACTATGTATTGTCCATATACAACCATTACATCCCCCATTACCATACTGTACATGTCTGGGGATGTCCTGCATGTAACATGTAATCTGGAACACACCTCATCCTAAACACTGTGTGGTGTGTACAATGAAAGCTACACACAACAGTAGCACTACATATCTAGGTAGAGGACTAGTCCCATTGTTGCCAAGTAAGAGTGTGCATGTATTTGGATGGATCTACATCTGTCTGCTGATTATACATGTCCCAGTGGGTCACCTGTCCATGTGGCACAGGCAGTAACTGTTATACAGACCTTTTACATGTTCAACTGTATCCAGGATATGTCACAGCCATGGTGTCACCACAGTACCATACCCCTTGTGGAATATGACTGCAGACCATCCTCCTGCTGACACATGTACACCTACAACACAAATGGGTAACATTATGGAGACCACAATCACTCAGTGTTACTAACAGCAATAATGCATCATGGCTGGACAGCTACACTACCTGATATATATGCATTAAACATTACTGATGACAACATGTTACACAGCAGTACATTGGTACACTGTAGTACAGTCACTGTGTACATCAGAACCATATTAGCCAGTCCCTGCATCATTGTTATGGATGACAGGGATGTGGCATAAATATAATCATATGCACAGGGTGTGTTGTTGGTTTGCCAGAGACCGAGGGTGGGCCATATGTTTGACACCATGTGTGTGGATGAGAGGTGTAATTAGCTGAAATGGGCATGGTGATGTGGTGTGTGTAGGTATGGGGTTTCCCTGGGTGTGCTTGTATAGTGTGTGTATGCATGCACACAGTTCTGCCATGTGGTTGCCTTATACAGGTGTTTCTTGAACAGCTGCAGACCATACCTGGCAGGGTGTGCAGTTCACCACCTCCAGCCATGGACACACGGATTGTGCCTGCCAGGGGTTTTATGGTCAAATCCAGGTACAGGCCTCTATGTGCTACTCTCCGCTGATGATGACAGATGTCCACTGGAACCAGGTCACTCCTGGGAATGGCCAGGGCCACGTGCATGTGGCATGCAGTGGTGTGGGCAGCACCCCCTGCAGTGCATGAGCTGGTACTGCCACTACAGGAGCGCCTTTGTGTTCTAGCACATCACATCGACCGGCAGCTGTTGGTGTTGCTGACCTACGTCCATGTGGCTGTTGCCCCACTCCCACCACATGTTTGAGCACGGACAATCCACGGTCGATGAGGCCCACCATATCTCACCCAACTGTCTATCCATGACCTCGGTATAATCACAGAGGGCAAGGTTCATGGAAGTTGTCACTTACAGATGAGAGAGCAGCCCTCTGCAGCCTCAGGCCCTGTCTGGTGTACAGTTCCTTATGTGCCTGTTCCCCATGACAGTCTGAAATATGCACCTGGTGGTACCAGTTGTGGCACTTCTGCCAGGGGCATGATGACCATCGGCCCTCCAACAAGCACCCCGGTACATCTGCCTTTGTGGTGCCCTGCTGGACATCTGGCTATGCCTGCTGTGACCAGACACAGTAGGCATAGATACCTCACTTTCCTGTGCACTGCCAACAACTGCTAACTGCCCCTCTGCTATGGCCGCTGGTAATGGGGTATGTATAACCACTGTAACTGTATGCAAGATTGGGGTGGCTAACAGGGGGTTGTCAAATGATGCTGCAATTTCGGCCTCTGACAACCCCGCCTGTGCATCAACAGTCCTATCATCATCTTCGGTGTCTGTATGGACACCAACATAAGATTGCATGCAGGAGGGACCCTGACTCACCTCGCCACCTGTGGGGGAAAACAAGAAACGCACTTTAAGACCTGTACAGCATTGTATAACAGTACATACACAAACACACACACACACACACACACACACACACACACACACACACACACACACACACACACTGAAATTCCACCATAATACCTACCTGTCCCTGAGTTTGCAGACAGTCCCACGTTTATTCACATAAATTCCCCATCCTGCATGACACTTGATAACATACACTCATTAATACCACTTGTTAACGTATCATTCCTCTAAATGCCTAGACAAGTGATCACAACACAATACCTGTTACTCCATTACCTCCTTGACATGAGTGGAGTATGTTTTACAAGGCCTCACTGCTGTAATCTAGTGTTCACCCTGGGTATGTCTGGACATCATGAGCATGGCCTCCATATGTCTTTAGGGGCTGCTATGTTCACTCCATAATGTCATGCACTGGAGTGTCATACATAACTATTGCTCAGTACATGCCAGATCTGCTGCTAAATCAACTTATCATGTGGACAACAGTAATATGTGGATACACACCCTGGTGTTGTCTAGTAATTCCCCAATGCATCTATAGTGCTGCATACGTGGGTAGTCATTCACCTTTCTGCTGATTGCAATTTTAAGGGTGTACCTGGTGTCTAGTTTCCCTCCCAATGCATGTTTCATGCTAAAGACCTTATTATACTATCAGCTGTCCTGTGATTACATATCAGACAAGTATTCCTGGTGTCACATGTGTCAGTCCATGTCCATGTACTGCACAATTCCAAAGGGAAGTACTGCCGTATGAACAACCCCACAATCACACATGTGCATACATGTATACCCACACAAACACACAGAAGCACACACACATCTTACTTGCATCAACCCCACTCCACTCCACCCGATTGCACTTACAGATAAAATAACTCACACACACACACACACACACACACACACACACACACACACACACACACACACGATAAAATAACTCACACACACACACACACACACACACACACACACACACACACACACACACACACACACACACACACTTACAGGTGAGGCTGCACAAGGATTGTAAACACAGTCCTCCCATTACCCATCTGTCAACATGCATAACATATGGTACTCAACAGCATGCAGTGCAGCTATAGTCAATCCATGCTAGCAACAGTATACATGTGTGTGATGTATGAGCTTTGTTAGTAGGTGATGCCCCTTCCCCTGGAAAACATTACATCCATGCACACAGTATTGCTGTGCACCTGTTATGCACTCTGCCATGTACTGTGTACCATACCTCACAGGTGTACAAACCATTGCAGAATGTGCATCACTGTGTTAGTTATGTCTGCTCTAATGTTCACAGCCCCTATGTGTTTGTCTGACACATACCTGGGATGATATGTGGACAGATGTCATTTGTGAATGCCTGATGTCTGATTTTCAGATCTCATCAGCGGTGCATGTATGACTGATACAATACTATTTCACTGACAACCGTCACACCTTACCATGGCTATAGGGAGTGTACACACCCTTATTGATATGACACACAATTCCTTGATATGCCATGGGACCACATCACCGCATATATTAACATTACATGAACCTGATATATGACATATGCCCTGTACATTCACACGCAGTGTCTAACAAATGTGTTAGGTGTGCAGATGCTGACCACGATGCATACACTTCGTGGTTGCATATGTGTGCACGCCCTTATCATGACGGTTTGTTGCACTTATTGTTATGTGTACTATAGCAGTCACTATTCCTGGCAGGGGTATACTAGCATGGGCCATCTGCATTTGCCAGTATATGGTCAGTCTGCCCTACACATATCCCCCAACTCTGCATGATTGCAAGGTCAACTCATGTGCTCATCCCTTGGAGTTCACACACTGCATTTACTATTGTTGTGGAGTCAGGGTTACATCTGCCACAGTTCCTGAACCTGACAGTGTGCAGATACAGCCATCTGTAGCATCCTTAGGATCCCTACACACTTTGTGCTATGTGTTTGTAGCCATGTTCCCTCTGGGGGCACTATCATTGCTGGCCTTTTTGCAGATGCTTGACAACTATGGCCTACACATGTGTATCAGTTTGCAGTGTCCCAAACACTGAACACCATGTGTAATAGCCTAGTCCCAGCTAATGACTGGCAAACATACAAATGTACACTGGCACCGGCACAGTACAGATGGGGATGGTGGGCCTGAGGTGGGGTGAGGCATTGGTTGTGCAGCACCTGTATCTTACATGATACTGTCTGTAGGTTTCCAACATGGTCATGGTACATCAGTACATGTTGCAACACATGACTGTTGGGGACCTCTTCTGTTATGCATACACTGCCTGTAGAGAGGCCTGGCTGATGTTTCCTGTGGTACAACTGTCACATCTGTTTACCCTAACCCATAGGCCACACACTTGCAGAGTCCAGGCAATTGCTGATACGGGAACTGCACAGCCAGTACTTGCTGGACATTCCTGCTACCCCCTCAGTGTTGTGACATGTTAGTGGGCAGCCCACATGACCAGTTTGCTACATGCGACATCATTTGTCTTGGGTGGCCATCTGTTTATTTCCTACATCATTCCTGTCCCATACATCCTTGCCACATACATGACTGTCTGCACTGTTTGCCATGGCATATGAAATGATGAGGTATGGCTATATGTGCAACTCATGGGTGCTACATGTTGGATATGGGGCCTATGCCATGCCATGTAAGATGAGTGCTTCTGTTGCAGGTAAGTGTGCACATTTAATGGCCAAACATCTTGGACAGCAGACCAGTACGTGGTGTGACATTGGGGACGTGTACTTGCTGAAAGGTGCATTTCCATGACAAATGCATGCAAGTAGTACCTCAACAGCTGCCTCCACTATATTTTCTTTGGAGTGTGTGCACACATATGCTTCCAGTGTTTGTAAAGGTATGTATTCCCCATATTTGCTGCCTAACCTATGATTCTGTATTACATACTCAGTGCTCATGCTGGGACCACATTGCAGGTGTTAAGGGTTGTGGACCACAGTATTATGATATGCCATAGTGTAGATCTGAAACAGTTGCCATTGTAATACAGGTATATACACTGTTGTAGTACTGTATAAGGGTGATGTTTCATACATATCCCTACTGTAGACCATGTGGACACATTTAACAATGACAGGATGTTAGTTATCTTGCAGGTGTCTGACACACCCTTCAGATACCCCATCATGGTCACCACTGTGATGCAGTGCAGTTAACAGCAACAATATGTGAACTTGCATGGCATGCATTATGGGTAGGTGTGTTAGATGCGTGCATGGAATATACCATAGCCATTACATGACAGGTGTATTAGCAAGCATGAACATAAACCATACTCACCAGCTACATGCTGCTGCCTTGGTGGTATACCAGAGGGACCTACATAAGAGTGTGAGAGATGTGATGTCAGTGGCCACAGCTGTGGCATTCCTACAGGGTGGGTGCAGCATTACCGTACATCAACAGTACAAGCTCACAATACTATAGCTTATGCATATCTGTTTTTTACTACTACAAAGCAACAGACTATATATATGACATCTCACATATGCATGACCTACCTGTACAGATGCAGATGCATGCACAACAGTGGTCTACTGATGTGCCCTGTGGCCTTACCTGCATGCTCTTCAGCTGGTGTGTGGGTAGTACCCACCTCCGCTATGGTCTCCGCCAGTTGTTGCATGTGTTGGCAGGCAGGTGCCACGAGTCTGGCGAGGAGCTCCTCAACACATGTCAGGGGGAATGGATGGCATGACCCCCCCTGTTATGAGGTGATCCCCCCAGACTTCAGAAAAACACCGACGGGCATTGTGAAGCAAGTCGCTACAATGATACCAGACCTGCTCATAACTGCGGTTATGCAGGCCGACATAATTGACCCTGTGGACTAGATTGCTCCAAGGGGCGGACCACTCCTGCTGCTCCTAGGCTGTCCTGCCGAAGAGCACCTGATAGTGCTGCATTGAGTGGTTAAGAATGACCTCATTTTCTTTCGCTGAATATACTGGTAACCAGCCATGAGACATCTTGCCTGAAAGACATAAAGATGGAAACAGGTCTGAGAAACTCATGCAGCATGGTTACCATAGTTCTTAATACACATTTCTGTCCCCCCCACCATATCTGTGACAACAAACTGTTCACACAACTCAATAGGTATGGCTACAGCTTACCTACCATTGGGACATATATCGTATTGTACCATGCTTTGTGCTATTTGTTTGTAGCCATGTTCCCTGTGGGGACACTATCATTGTTGGCCTTTACCGACTATTTCACCTGCATGACATTGTCAGGGCCACTATGGTTCCATATATGCATGTGGTCTGCTTGCCATGTGATTGCTGCACATCTATCGTTATGTGTTATTGGGGATATTTATGCATGCTATTGGTCATGTTCCGGGATTGTGTGGACTATTGCTACCCACATATGTCTATAACAGTGACACAATAGCATCTTTAGGGGAAAAGCTACCAGCAAAACCACCTTTCCCACCTCATCTGGCCATGTTACCAGGCCACATCACATGTGGGTCCCTCCCTGGGGCCTCCTCATCTACTGGTCCAGCACTACCTTCAGGTGGAACCACCTCAGGGGATTGTGTCGTCCCCCCTGGGGGCACACACAGACATGATCCTGTCACCCAAGGTCAGGTTCAGGGTCTGTTGCATAGAGGGCTCCACAGAGACTTGTGGGATGTGCTACAGCACCTTGAGGCCCTAGGTACACAGTCACAGGGTCCACATGCTCCCCCTGCTCAGCAAGGCATCTTCAGGTCCGTGAAGCTGCTGTTGTGACTAGCAATGGGTGGGGGTCTTGTTTCCATTGTTTCCATAAGGGGGCTTATGGGGCTTCCACATCGCAGACCACACCCACCATCCAGGGTTTTTACCCACCACATGTGTTATATACCACCCCTGTAGGCTGTCCTCTATATCTACCAACCCAAACCACCTCCACAAATATACCTGCTATCCTTCCCCAAATTCCCATTCCCAACTTCACAGACAAGGGCAATGTGGTCCCAACAAGAGGTTCACATGTGACATAACAGTCCATATTGCACACACTTACAGCTGTATATATCTGTATGTATTGCTATGTGTGATGTTCCCTCACACATAGCATGCAGCACTGTGCTTGAAATATAGGGGACATGTATTTTTATACATATGTGTGTGTGTGTTTGTATATATGTAGACATACACACACATATATATATATCTATATATGTGTAGATATATTTTATGTTGTATATATGTGTTTATATATATATATATATATATATATATATATATATATATATATATATATATATATATATGTGTGTGTGTGTGTGTGTGTATGCATATAGGTGTCTGTATATCTGTAGACATACATGTGTGTATGTATTTTCCCATAGTACAGCCTGTTGCCTGTTATGTAGGTATGAATGGAACCACTGTATAGTATGGTTGTCCAATGACAGGTTTTTGAGTGTGTCTATAAGGAGGTGGTGATTCACCATGTCAAATGCTTTGGACAGATCAATAAAAACAGCTGAGGATAGAGTATCAATTTTACGATTGCTGTTAATATGGTTAGTGAAGGATAAGAGAGCAGAGGTGGTGCTATGAAATGGTCTAAAGCCATGTTGACAGGATGCTAATAAATTGTGATCGAGTAGGTAGGTTAACAGTTGTATGTGTATACATTTCTCCATTATTTTTGCCAAAGGAGATAGAATAGCTATGGGTCTATAATTGGACAACTCTTTGGAGTTACCTCCCTTATGCAGGGGAATTATGTGAGAGACTTTCCAGATTAGGGGGAATAGATCCTTCAGAAATAGTTCTGTTAATGAGGATGGATATGGGGTAGGCTATGACTTTAGCAGCTTTTTGCAGGTATTCTGCAGGTAATTTATCAGCAGAGAGAGTAGTGGGTTTAAGTTTCTGTATGAGGTTACAGATAAGTGAAGTGGGCACTGGCTGAAAATGATTATTATGTTTAGCTTGGGCCCCCTCACCCCCATTACCGGTGCCTGTGATCATATATGTATTTGTTATGTTCTCTTTTATATATATATGTGTGTGTGTGTGTGTGTGTGTCTGTATATGTATCTTAAGAATGTTTATTGCTTCCACATTGTACATTCCCTATGGTAGCCAGACTGTACTGCATGATATGTTATTGATACTAGCCTGACATCATACAGGAGGGGGGGGGGATTACTGTTAACGTCTTGTGCCCATGTTGTCTCGGGTCCTGGTTATGGGACTTGTAACAGTTGGTATTGTATTGCAGAGCAGACCTGTTTGGCTGTGGGGGGGGGGGGGACTAATATCAATATGTACAAGATGTATTTAGCTTGGGCCCCCTCACCCCCATTACCGGTGCCTGTGATCATATATGTATTTGTTATGTTCTCTTTTAAATCTATATATACATATATACATATATATATACATAGAGAAATATATATATAAATATATATATATATATTTATATATATATATATATATATATATATATATATATATGTGTATATATACATTTATATATATATATATATATATATATATATATATATATATATATAAATCCCCAATACAACTCCAGCACTCCACAGAAACAGAAATAAAATAAACAGCAGTCCTTTGGAAGAAGTTTATTCAAGCAAAGCTTGCCCAACGCAACAGACCGGTGACCGGTTTCGCCTAAAGTGTCATCAGTGTGCTGTTCAAATCGGCAGAAACCTGAATTTAAATACTTGAAATACAAACATCAGCAGCACACATTTAAAGATGCAGACACACTTATAAACCTATTCAACACTTATACCCCAAAAATACAAGTTGAAACAAAACCAAGTGATAATATTATTAAAAACATATACATCCCCCAATGTTATACCCAAATAATAATTTTACTAGGTTGATAGGTTAGTACTAGGCTAACTGCCCTTGTGAGTCATTTTAAGCCTAGCCAATTATCCCCTGTGAGATTTAAACCCTGTATCTTGTGTTTGTAAGGCAAATACCTTAACCATTAGGCCACCCTCCCTATATTAACACAATGAAATACATAATCATATATATATATATAGGAAAACAGAAAACCTTCTAGAGCACAGCATTACTACAAACCTACCTTACTAATATATTCCCTCTGTCCCACTATCTTAAATTTGCTATATAGAAAAACAAGAGGTACATTTTATAAAATGTTTTTCTATATAGCAAATTTAAGATTTAAGGTTTTGTTTCAACTTGTATTTTTGGGGCATAAGTGTTGAATATGTTTATAAGTGAGTCTGCATCTTTAAATGTGTGCTGCTGATGTTTGTATAAGTATTTAAATTCGGGTTTCTGCCGATTTGAACAGCACACTGATGACGCTTTAGGCGAAACCGGTCACCGGTCTATTGTGTTGGGCAAGCTTTGCTTGAATAAACTTCTTCCAAAGGACTGCTGTTTATTTTATTTCTGTTTCTGTGGAGTGCTGGAGTTGTATTGGGGATTTGTATCTTTTCCGTGCACCCACCAGTACGTTAGCGTGCACTTTTTGTTTGGGATTGGTATCTATTTTGGAGTGCTGGTACGTACCTCTGGAAGCTCTAATCAACAGAAGGGCCTGGGGATATATTAATGGCAACATTTGCATTCGTGAGTGATTTATACAGTCAGTGTTTGGTTTGAAGTAGCGAAACAAACGAGCTTGCATCAGAATGGTGGCGGGTACGGATTTTAGAGCATATTTGGACAAAATAGCGGCAGATAAGGATGATTGTGCTTTTTTACTGCGATTAATATTTTTGCAACTACTTATTGAATATTATGAAAAACAGTTACCAGATCTCTTGGCCAAATTAGAGGTTTGTTATGAATGTACCAAGAATTATGTCACTGCTCCTAACTATAAAGTTTTATACACACAGTTTGTTATGGACATTGACAAATATGATAAAGAATTATGCAAGAGGAAGATGAATAAATAGCAACGTGATGTTAATGACTTTAAAATGGCAACAGTTTACTCATGGAAGAAACAAAAGCGGAGGTTACGGTTCTTGGAAGATAAAAATGTCCCCAGGCCCAAAAGAAAAATAGTTAAATCCATTCTTAGACGACAGGATATTTCATCTAGTGCATCAGAGTTTTCTTCCAGTGTTTCTAATACCGATACCGAAAGTGAAGCAAGTGAACTGCCTGGTATTTCTTCTCCAGCCTCAAAGAGACATAAAATCCATTTAGGAGGGCAGGACTTAAGCACCATAGAAAAATCAATACAGAAGATGTTTCAGGACAGCCTGCACCAACAATAGATACTATTTTGAATAATGGTGTTAATGAAGTTAATGATGTTAATAACTTAGTCATTAACCTAACAAAATACACCTTTTCACTTAGTCAATTTAGTGTGTTAACTAAAGGTCTGGGATTTGTGCCATCTCTCTATGTGTCTCAATATGATACTATAAATGATGTAAAAACCTTTTGTAGAAATCTTAATTTAAAGTATTTTTTTGCACACAAAGAAGAGGCTTCGTATAGAAGTGCCCCTAGGGGCTTTCAGTTTAAAAAGTCTGAATTCGTGCCTCCCTATCACAGTACAATAAAACCCTTTGAACAGTTGGTTTTAAAAGATTTGCATGTTAATCAGTCCAGTATTTTTTGTTCTGGTTTTGACAATTTGACTTATTTGGAAAAAGAAGCTGTTAAATCTTTAGCAAGCAATGAACATATAGCAATAGTTGGCGCTGATAAAGGCGGGGCAGTTGTGATATGGGGGAAGGAACAGTATTTTCAGGAAGCACATCGACAGTTGTCTGACACTGAATTTTATTTAGCAAAGAGTAATGATCCTACATTTGAATACAAAATTGAATATTGACAAATTTTTACAACAAGCTAAAGAACAAGGCCTTATTACATCTGCCTTGATGGTACAGTTACAGGTTGAAAATCCAGCATCACAATATTTCTATATGGTCCCCAAAATTCATAAAACACTCTATAATCCACCTGGACGTCCTATAGTGGCAGGCAGAGGTTCGTTAACAGAACCTCTGTCTGAATATTTAGAATATAAGTTAAAAAAGCTTTTACGACTGGTTACAGCTAGGATTCGAGATACAAAACAGTTTGTGTCCTTAATGGTTAATTTACAAATATCGACTAATGATTATTTGGGGACCTTAGATGTTCAATCTCTGTATACTAGTATTCCACATGAAGGGGGAGATCAGGGCTGTTGATTTTTGGATGATACAATCCAGTCTATTTACTATACAGGAAAGAGAATTTTTGATTAAGTTACTTAAATTGGTGTTAGAATATAATGCCTTCTTGTTACACAATCAATGGTACTTAGAAGTAAAAGGAACAGCAACGAGGGCTACCTTTGCCCCTACCTATGCAGATTTGTTTATGGGATATTTAGAAGTTCAATATATATATATATATATATATATATATATATATATATATATATATACTGCCCCAATATGTTTTAGAAAGGATCTCATTATGTGGCGTAGATACCTGGATGATTGTTGGATTGTATGGGGGGTGACAATGTGGGCTGGCGGGAATTTATAGATTTTCTTAACAGAAATGAATATGGTATTAAATTTACTGGGGGTGTCAATATCCAGGAAGTAGAATATTTGGATGTTAAGGTGACATAATCGGTAGAGCGTTTTCTGATCACTGATTTGTATAGAAAAACATTCTCTAAGAATGCTTTTTTACATGCCGGGAGTTGTCACCCCCGCCATACAGTCCAAAATATTCCAGGGTCCCAATTTCAAAGAGCTAGAAGAACTTGTTCTCAAGATACCACCTATGAGGCACAGGCTATGGATTTGGAGATGAGGTTCATCCACA